>NC_064857.1:54886571-55099071 GCF_024139225.1 Suncus etruscus
GGGCCAGTTACTGAGAGAAGGCACCATGCTATTTCCTGCTGGGGGAAGTAGGAATCCACTGTGTGTCTGGAACTTCCCTTTTCCAGGAAAGCTAGAAGCTTAGATTTTTATGAAAATATCTTGGTTCTTGAACACTGGCTTAAATATATTTAAACATTCCAGGCCAAATGAAACACATCTGCAGGCCAGATTTGGCTTAGAATCCCCATGCATAAACTCTCCTCTAAGTCTTAATTCTATACAAGTCTAAAGGACCTGCTATTAGTGTGATGGGGTAAAACAAGGTCTTCCTTGAGAGTCCATAACCTGCTCAACCTCCACTGTTCATGCTGGTTTAGTGAGGAAATGGGGAGAGTATGTCTGTACCATACAGAATAGTTCCTTCTTGGTGCGGGGGAGGGGGTGATAGCGCAGTGGTAGGGCATTTGCCTTGCATATGGCCAATCCAGGACTGACTCCTGGCATCCCATATTCCCTGTGCTTGCCAGGAGCGATTTCTGAGTGAAGTCAGGAGTAACCCTGAGCCCCGCTGGTGTGACCCCAAAACAAAACAAAACAAAAAAATAGTTCTTACTTTTCTCTAGTTCTGGGTTAGCCTCAGATCCAGAGAGCAAAAATCTTTGGAATGCTAGAATGACTGAGAGAAACATGTTTGTCTTTCCAGCAACACTCCATTCTCCCTTCTTATTCCAGCCCCACTCTCCAGTGCAGGGACAAAATGTATAGCTGTAAAGACAAGGCAGACAGAAACCCCAAATGACAAGGTCTTCCAGATTGGTTAAATCTGTGGTATTCCCGCACTGGTACACTTGGGAGCTGGAACAAAATGGGCCATTATTCACTTTTGGATAAGGAGAGGGTTCCTGAGGCCAGTGGGGCTGCAAATGCCCAACATATATAATCAACAAGGAGACTGGAACAGAACCCCAAGAAGATGGGGGTGTGGGAAGAAGGGTGTGGTGGGGAATAATGGACAGAAATGTAACTCTTTCTGCTCTGGGTAAAATCTAAGTTATTATGGGACTAATCTCAGGAACATGGCTAGAAATCTATGATCATAGAAATTAACAATCCAAATTCTGATTTCACTGGATTCCAGACAGTGCTGAATGTTCTTCCTACAATTGCTCTTGTAAATTCTGTCAGGGCTTTGTGGGGGTGATTTTATTTTATGTGTGACAGTCTTGTTTGTTTCTCCCACCCAAATGGCATCTTGCCAGGGAGTAACTTTGGTCTATTTTGTTCATGCTGGATTTTCTCTTGCCTGCTTCAATGCTGGTTTCTATCTGCTCCACAAGTACCTTGAAGGAGGTTCTATTTTTATTGTCATATGACAGGTGAGGGAATTGAGACCCAAGCTCAGGCAGTGAGGACACAGTGGAGCTGGGATTGACATGCAGTCAGCCTGTCTCCGGAAACCATAAATTGAGTCAATAGGATTCAGAGATGAGGTTGTTGGGAATTGCAGAACGATCAAGGTGAGATTTGCTCTGGGATCAGGGACAAAGGGGAGCCCTCTAGGATCATTTGGAAGTGAGGTGCCAGTACCTGACTTATACTATGTTTTCTGTGGGCTGTGGAGCCAGAGGACTTGTGATCCTCCTGGAGACATGATGATGATGATGATGATGATGATGATGATGATGATGATGATGATGTGTATGTATGTATGTATGTATGTATGTATGTATGTATGAGAGAGAGAGAGGGAGAAAGAGAGGGGGGAGATAAGAAGAGAGTGCTTATGGGAGCTCCAGAGAAATCGTTTAGCTTGTTTTTTCTATTTTTCTTGGCACCTGGCCCCTGTCATTATCTCCTATCATAGTCTCCGCTGTGATTGTCATATTGCCCTCTCTATGGTAGTCTGACCTTCCTCTGCCTTTTGTAGAGGCCATGGGATTACATTAGGGCTCACCATCAGGGATAATCTTTTTTTTTTTTTTTTTTTTTTTTTTGGTTTTTGGGCCACACCGGCGGTGCTAAGGGGTTACTCCTGGCTGTCTGCTCAGAAATAGCTCCTGGCAGGCACGGGGGACCATATGGGACACCGGGATTCGAACCAACCACCTTTGGTCCTGAATCGGCTGCTTGCAAGGCAAACGCCGCTGTGCTATCACTCCGGGCCCATCAGGGATAATCTTATTTTAGCATCCTCACCTCCACCCTCACCTATTTCCCTTCTCATTCGTCCACCCTCCCAATAGTTAGATGATCATTTACATATTTATAACAATATAAAGATGATTTGCAGCTGTGAGTTTTCCCTCACTGTGTAACAAATTGTCACCCAGTGGTGATGAGGTTGTCAGGATATGCCTGTAAGTGACACAGAACCAACCCGAAGTATTTAGGACTGTGAATACTTGGCTTTTTTTTTTTTTTTTTTTTTTTTTTGGTTTTTGGGCCACACCCGGCGGTGCTCAGGGGTTACTCCTGGCTGTGTGCTCAGAAATAGCTCCTGGCAGGCACGGGGGACCATATGGGACACCGGGATTCGAACCAACCACCTTTGGTCCTGGATCGGCTGCTTGCAAGGCAAACGCCGCTGTGCTATCTCTCCGGGCCCGAATACTTGGCTTTTAATGGCTACAACAACAGGTCTTCTCTATGACCATGAATCCTATTAAAATGCAAGTGCGTGAATGTGTATGTGTGTGGTGTTGATTAACTTACTAATTATAGAGTCCCGGATGGTTGTGAATGATGGTGAGGTCTTTTTTTTTTTCCAGAGCCAGGCGCCTGCAACCTCTTCCCACCGGCTGGGTCTGCAGGTTCAGGGTAATGGTGAGGAAATGATCCAACAGCGGTCAGATTTCAGGAGACATGAAGCCTTATTAATAATGGGCCTTAACCACCATGTGTGGCCTCTAAGATAAACCTTTTAAACAGGCTACTTCAGCCGTCCAGCATCTCAGACCTGTTTCCTATCCCTCCATGCTGCCAGCTCCTTCAGCTGCTTTTTGCTGAATCCCTTTACACCCCTCAGGCAACCCCTTTGTGACCTTCCATAGACCCCTCCCAGAAGTGGGCTGGTCTGACCAACAGATAATATTAGCATTTTGCCTTGGGAGGGGGTGACATGTAGGGCTGTGGAGGAGGGAACCAGTGGCAAATTGAATTTATTCCATTTGTAGTCATATTCTTTTTTGTTGGTGGTTTGTTTTGGGGCCACATCCGGCTGTGCTCAAGGGTTTCTCCTGGCTGTACAATCAGAAATCACTTCAAGCAGGTTCAGGGGACCATATGGGATAATGGGGACTAAATCCATATTGGCCATGTACAAGGCAAACTTACCTACTTGCTGTATTATTGATCTACCCCCACTCCCCATAATCATATTCTCAATCTAACTTTAGTCTTTTATTTCCAGTTGTGCCAGATGCCTCCTAGTATCTAAGTTCTCCAGCTTCCTCTCTCCAGAGAACAAACCCTTTCTTCTGATGGTTTGCAGGAGTGGTGGTCCACAGGCTTAGCTGGTGGAACAGTTCTCAGTGCCAGTTTCTTTGTTAGACTATATGCCATCCTCCAGTGTGTGACTCTCCCCAACACTGATTTAGGAGCTGTGCACACAGTAGGAGCTTCTGCTGTGTGACAATGCTGGGTATCTTACTTCTGTCTTTTCCTTTAGGATTCAGTTTTCATGGGTCTGCAGAGACTGTTCATTCACCTGCATACCAGCTTCCAGAATTTTGCATAAAACTGTCTCTTCCTCTGGTCTTTGACTTGCTATGGATTTGTCTCTTAGAACTTGAAGTCCCTGTGTGTTACTGTAGTGAGACATCAGGAAGGAAGAATGTGTGTGCAGGTGTACAGTTTACACCGTTAACTGGACAGTTGCAATCTAATCAACTTCCCATAAGGCCTCTCCTGGGGACTCAGCATGACAGGCAGTGCTCTCCTTGGAGCCTTGGCTTTTGAAAACAAAACTCTCTTTCATTGCCAGGCCCTCCTTCCTCTGGGTCCTGGAGCAGGAAGCTGGTATTTGTTTGATGGGAACAGGAAGGACACTTTCAGGGGACTTTAACCTCCCTGCTTTTGAAACACCGTTAGCACTTTATGTTCTAAGTGAAATACAGCAATGTGGACAGAGAGAGAGAGTTAACATTTCAATTATTCTTACTGTTCTTACAAATCATTTTCATTTTGGCTGAAGTCCTTGTAGAAACAATTTTCTAGTGTGAATAATTCATTTGAATCTCGGATTTCTGCCACCTCCTAATGTCACGTTTTTCTTTTTAGTGTTTTGGTTGTTTTGTTTTTGCTCATTTCTTTCTTTTATTATTGTGACAACAGGGGCTTGTATATACTTGGCTGTGGCGCTCACTGAGGGTCTTGCATACATTTTTTTTCATTGCAGTGCTTGCACACACTTGGTTGTGATGCTCCAAGAGTCCACGTGTGTGTGTGTGTGTGTGTGTGTGTGTGTGTGTGTGTGTGTGTGTGTGTGTGTGCATGCACACACACACATTTGGGGATCCCAAACAGCAGGTTTGGCAGAACACTTGAACTTGTGAGGGGATGCAGGAATTGAACTCAAACTCACTGTTGACAGGCACTCAACTACTGAGTGATGGATTGTTGGACCCCTTCTATTGCTTGTAAGACTTTTATTTTCTGGGACTCTTCTCCACTTCTACTCTTTATTTGCAGATGATTCCCATCCTTAGCACTAGCTGCTACTATTTGCTCAGATGGGAAGTTCCTATCACCTTGCAAGCACACTGTATCCCTGAAGAAAAACTGAGCAATTAGGGAGCAGAACTTGGGGGTGCTTGAATGCATATTTTTTGTGGTGAAAGAGTTTCAAAATACAAGCTCAAGGGCACTTCAGACTACCCCTGCCATAAATCTCTCAAGGTCAAGTATCTATAAATGGTCTTTGCCAATCTATTATACCTTCCTCCCTAAGATGCCATGGAGGAGATGTGGTCTGGGACTGATGAAAGAGAGAGGGAGAAGAGGCATTCATTTTCGAGGGCTTTGGTCTGGCATTTAGACCCTCTGTTTAGACCACTCTTTCTGACACTGAGCTGGTTCCTTGGATTTAATACCCATGGACTCATGCAAGTCAGGATGGGAAGACATCTTGACTTGGGGAGGTTTTGAAAGAGGCAGCTAAAACCCAAGTTTCTGTTCCATTTTCAGTCCATCCCTAATTTCATTTCTGTCTTCCAAGCTTGAGAGACTTCCTTCATTTTTAATAATGGGGTGAAAAGTTCATCAGTTTTGGGGAAAACTTAGAACTTTACTGCCACTGATTTACTGTGTGGTCTGTTCTAACTCTTCATTTCTATGATTAGAAAACCTTCAGGGCCGGGAAGGTGGCGCTAGAGCTAAGGTGTCTGCCTTACAAGCGCTAGCCAAGGAACGGACCGCGGTTCGATCCCCCGGCGTCCCATATGGTCCCCCCAAGCCAGGGGCGATTTCTGAGCACATAGCCAGGAGTAACCCCTGAGCGTCAAACGGGTGTGGCCCAAAAACCAAAAAAAAAAAAAAAGAAAAGAAAACCTTCGATAGTGAATTCAGTGTGGGGCTCAGAGAGGGTCAAGTCAGGTACAAGGGTGTGCTCTGTGTGCAGTCTTACTAATAGGTCAGGTTTAGCTGATTCTCTGGCTCCAGTCTTTTTTTATTTTGGCTCCAATCTTTAGAAGACTTGAGTATAAAGGGACTTGGGCACCATCTAATTCTCCAAACTTATCTGGTTTTGAGATCAAGACCTAACTTGAGAATAACAGATGATAAGAAAACTATTTTTGGTGGGGGGGGTCACACCCGGCAGCACTCAGGGGTTCCTCCTGGCTCTATGCTCAGGAATTGCCCCTGGCAGACTCAGGGGACCATATGGGATGCTGGGATTCGAACCACTGACTTTCTGCCTGGAAGGCAAACACCTTATTACCTCCATGCTATCTCTCCAGCCCCAAGAAAACTATTTTTGGTGTCACCTCTCAAATATGCCCAGACATCAGATGGTGGCATTTTTTGATCCATATTCTTCTGTTCAGTAAACTAGAAAACAAAACACAATCAAGTTTTAAGGGAGGTATGAGGAGGAAGTCATATCAGGCAGTGCTTAGATTCTACTCATGACCCAGTGTTCCTGGTGAACCTCTGGGGACAACATGGTGCCAAAGATTGAACTTCAAGTTTCAGAGTGAAAACCATTTCCTTCAGCCCTTGAGATCTATCTCTGGCCTTCAAAGTTTTTTGTTTGTTTGTTTGTTTTGTTTTGTGTTGTTTTTCTTCTTTTTTTTTTTTTTTTTTCCTTTTTGAGTCACACCTGGCAATGCTCAGGAGTTACACCTGGTTCTTTACTCAGAAGTCACTCCTGGCAGGCTTGGAGGACCATATGGGATACCGGGATTCAAACCAGGGTCCATCCTGTGTTGGTCACAAGCAAGGCAAATGCCTTACCACTGTGCTATCACTCCGGCTTCAAGTTATTTTATTTTTCTGAAAGAAAAATAGATGTAGTCAGGAACTTTCTTTAATTTGTCCCAGTGCAAAAAAGTTCGTCACCAACTCTTCAAGTTTTATTTTATGGATGAACTGAATGAAAGACTTTCTCTGGCAGCAGGAACACCCTTGAATATGCAGGGTGCTGTTTCAAAATGGGGGGCAAAGATTTTGAGTGGCAGCCTCCATGGATCTGAAGTCAGGCAGCCAAGATTTATGCCTTGCTGCAGTTCTTGCTTATTCTGGGTCACCCCGGAGATTTGGTACACCCTGATGCTGTCTACCCTCATTTATAAAGTGAGACACTGGTACTGAAACCTATCTACCTCCTAAAACTGGTGTGTGGATGAAATGAATTCATAGGAGTCAGCTTCTTCCAACTGTCCCACACACAGCAACACTAATAAATATGTTTTTGTTCTTTTGGCATTCCCTCCCTCTGAACTGAAAATTGGCTGAAATGATAGGGGCAAAAGTCCTTTCTAGTCTGAGAGCTGCTGACGTGGAAGGAAAATCAGAGCTCTCCAATACTGCTGAGCAAGAGGGCCAGGCTGGTGGTGTTGGGAAGACAGGCATCCTGGGAATTTGCCTGGAGCAAACAGCTCCAGTGGCCAGCAGATTTAATGGGGAGAGAGGCTTTTGATGCACTGGCAAGGTTTTCACAGTTTCTTGTTGCCTGTGCCCCAGAAATTTTGTGCCAGCCTGGCTACCCTCTCCGATGCCTGGCTCTGGATTCAGCCAAGGGAAGCAGAATGTGGCCAGGTTGAGCCTGCTGAGTTACTTTCAGGGCTGACATGTGGTTTTAATTCAGTCACTGAAAATATGCATGAACACGCTCTCTCACTCCAGCCATGGATTGGTTATGACAGTTATTTAACTGAACTTTTAAAAATGAAATGAATTCTGAAATCTCTATTTGTAACAGTCTTTTTTCCCCTTTGGGTGGTGTCAAGGATTGAACCCAGGCCTCAGACATGGAAGGCAAGTGCTTGACTGCTGAACCATGTTCCTAGTATAGGGGGTACCAGGAACAGCCAACCCAAGTTCTATTCCTGGCATCTCATATGTTCCCCTGAGCACTGCCAGGAGTAATTCCTGAGTGCAAAACTAGGAGCAACCCCTGAGCACTACTGGGTTTTCATGTCTTCTTGAAGATTAGTCATAAAGCTTAGTGGGCAGAATCTTGGTTTGTTGTTTCCTCTTTCTACCACTCTCATCAGAATCTTTTTCTTTTTAGCCCCTCCTCAGATTCTCCTCCTTTTTCTTCTTGTTCTCCTCTTACTCCTCCTCAGGGATCACTCCTGAACACAGAGGAAGAGTATAGACAGTACTGGAGATTAAACTGGATCGACTGTGTGCTAGGCAAGCACCTTAACCCGTATACTATCTAGCCTGAAATTCTTTTCTATTCCATCTTGGGTTAGCTTTGAACAGTTTCTGCACTTTCTTGTTCCTCAAGGGGTCTCCTCTTCACTTACACTTGGCTGTATGCTGATTTTCTCTTGTTGCTTTTACCTAGAGTTGTTTCCAAATACCACTGCACCCCACCTTTTTTCAAACCTAGACATTAAAACCTGGGTGTATGGGTACTTTTCAGACCTCAGAAAAGTAAAGGAGTTTCAGAAAGTGGGGAGAAAAAACTGGCACCAGCTCTTATCTCAATCTACCAAATCAAGCAGCAGGGTCCTTGACATGTGCTGTCTCACTTAACCCCATTTAAGACCTGGAGAGAGGAATGATCTCTGTCTTCTCTATTTTATAACTGAGTAAAAGGGCAGAGATACTGTGTAACTTGCTCATTGTAACAAAGCTAAGACGCAAAGGGTGAACCCAGCTGTAGTTTACAAATACAAATTATGACTCCAACTTGGAAAGAGTCCACAGGTTTTCTTTATCTAAGACCTTTTTTTCTTTTAGTTCTTATTAAAACGATTTGTCTTTTTGCTGGATGTGTCATCCTTGAACATTCTGGATCTTTCCATTTCCTCATCTGTAAAAAATCAAATCATTGCTATTTCCCAGTGTTGTTGAGGAATTAAAAGAAATAATAACTCATCTACAATCAAGGTGATATCAATATCACGTAACAATATTAATAGATCTTTTAACTTAACATTAAGTTAACTTCACATTTTGGTTTTATTTATAGAATCCTCATAATTACTTTTGTACTATCTCTCTAGACAGATGTAGCAGCTGGGGTATTGAGGGGATTGAAGATGAACTTGTTTCAGGGACTCTCAAGATAGCCCAACTCTGCTCTTCAGCAATTATGAAAGATCTCAAGCTCCTTTCTTCTGGTGGCCCCTGCAAGTGCCTGAGAAACAAAGTTGACACTCAGATTACTTTGAGCTCATGCCACTGGGGCCCCTGTTTCCCATTAGGTGGTACAAGGTGGGGCATGAAAATCAGCACTTTTGACTAGTCCCATCAGGTGATGATGATGGATGCTGATGGACTGCCCAGGTAGAGTCCTGTGTCAAAGCTCATACTGCCGTGTGTGTGTGTGTGTGTGTGTGTGTGTGTGTGTGTGTGTGTGTGTGTGTGTGTGTGTGTGTGTGTGTGTGTGTGTAGAATGAGAGAGAGTATGCACATATTCAGGGCTATCCTGGATAAGGCCTTCAGTTCAATCAAGGAAGTCTGAGCAGAATCACTTGTGTCTGGGACCATGTATATGCCTGGCGAAGGGAAGTGCATTTGGGGGGAGAAAACTAAAGGTGACAAAGTGGCCCCTAAGACTCTATTGAATATGAAAAGGGCCAGCATTTGATGGTGGGTCAGTTTGAAAAGAGACACTATGGTACTGGGGGACTAACTTCAGCATGGTAGGGACAGAGCCCACTTATAGGCATCAGCAATGGTTTCTCAGAAGATTCGGCAGATGGAAGGCAGGAGCAGAACTGGTGACACTGTTCATTGCTCCTTTGACAGCAGATGTTACTCCAGCTGGACTCTGCTCCTACCCTCTTCTTACTCCCCAGACATCTTTCATTTCTTGTCCCTATTGTCCTATGGGCTGATCTGAACTTTTCCCCAGGACTCAGGCTTGATTTTTCTGCTCTGTCCTGCAGGCATCTTGGTTCTGGAGAAAACTGCGTGGCAAGAGACGGCTGGTGATGGCATGGTGCCTCTTGATGACTCTATCAGCAGTGGCTGTCACCCGCATTCCCCCACAGCCACCAGTCCCTGATCCTGTGGAGCCCCACTCTTGGAAGGCTCTGAACTTGAGCCGGAGGCAGTGGATAAGACACATGGGGCTCCGGCGAAGATGGAGTTCCAGTGTGGTCCATGCAGAGCAACAAGGCACCAGGAGTGCAGTGGATAGAAACAGGTCATTGCTGCACAAGGACAGCAGGCATCCAGGAAGGACCCAGAGGGATATGCCTTTGGCCTCTGTGGGAGGTCTGAGTCATAGCAACCAGCCTCTTGTGCTTCCAAGGGAGGATAAAGTCAGGGTCCCAGAAGTGAAGGAGCTGGGTGACCCCTGGCAGAGGCATCCTGTCCAGGAAGCCCAGAGAGAGACGGATGTCCTGAACGACTCCCTCCTAGAACACCACAGGATTGCCTTACAGGTTCAGACACCTCCTGCTGAACCAACCTTCTGGCTCCCACCTGAGAAAGGCATGGATGTGTCAGGGGTGGAAGCCAGTGCCTGGGCTGGTGGGCGACTGGCACAGCCTCTCAACATCACTGCCAGGGCTTATCAGTGGCCTGGCTCAGTAGGGGAGCTGCGTAGATCCATCTGGTGCACTGCTGAGCCCCTGGGGTGGAATCCTAGCTCCAGGACCCTTGCTCAGGTTCCTCCCTGGTTCACAGACCATGATATGCAGAGCATGCAGCTTCTGGCCCATGGGGAGGTGGTAGGCAAAGCCAGGGTCCCGGGCCATGGGCAGGTACTGCAGGTGGGCTTTGATGCCAAAAGGGCGCTGAAGGACTTGTCTCCTGGACTTGGCAAGCTCTGCTCCTGGGGCCACTGTGGTCTGATCAAGAGGCCTAGAGACCTAACTGAGATCCTGTCTTTCCACGTGGATCGGGTGCTCGGGCTACGTCGGAGCCTCCCTGCTGTGGCCCGGCGCTTCCTCAGCCCCCTGCTTCCCTATCGCTACACAGACGGGGACATCAGGCCTGTCATCTGGTGGGCACCTGATGTGCAGCACCTGAGTGACCCAGACAATGACCAGAACTCTGTGTCCTTGGGCTGGCTGCAGTACCAGGCCATGCTGGCACGTGGCTGCAGCTGGCCAGGCTGGGGCCCGTGCCCAGGCATCCAGCATGCTGAGTGGGCATGCCTGGCACTCTTTGATTTCTTGCTGCAGGTAGGTAGGTGGGCAGGAAGGGGGAGGTGGGTAGGCCTTGGAAATGCCCATGCTGTCTTTTCATCTCTCAGATCCTTTGTGCTGCTTTTTTGCCTCTGTGTTTAATCACCAATGGTAGCCTGAAACAGTTCATTAGAGCCAAAGGCTGAGATGACCAGAAATGTGGTGTCTTGTTCATGAAACTTAGGCATTATTTAACAATAAAGTGATTTATAGGGACTAGAAGATAGTTCAAAGAGTTGGAGCCTAAGCCTGACAGGTCCTAGGGGTTGGGTCCCTGGCATCACATGACCTTCCAACACTGCTGGGTGTAGTCCTGGTGGTCCCTAGCACTTCTGGGGAGACTCCCCCCAAAAAACGTCAAGGTAAGAATGAAAAAAACTCTAAAAGTTAAGTTATATAAACTAATATAATAATAATAATAATAATAGTACAATAGCATAATAAATTAGAAGCAAGGGGGATAAGCACTCAGAACCCATGGCATCAAATAACAAAATACAATTATTTTGTTGCTTCCTACTAACATTTATGCTCTAGATAAATTTCAGATACCTAGTAAATACTATGTCCAGGTGAGGTATAGCTGATTTCTTGCCAGTTCTGCATCTCGTCACTTCCAGGGTAGGTGGAAAGTAGCAACTTCAAGTCAACACTCCCTACGTTTCTGGGGGTTAAACTGTTATAGTTCATCACCACTTGCAATGTAAAGTTTTTGATAAACAGGATTCAGGATAGTTGCACAACTTTTAAAGAAAGAGAGGGGGGGGGAAAGGATGAGACTGGACGGGTTCCTAGAGCTCCAGCTCCAGGACCATCTGAGGTCATTCAGTGCTAGGCTTAATCCTGAAGTTCCTGGGGACCTTGGAGAAGGGATGAGGTGTTCAGGGCATAAGGTTAACTAGGGGGTTGCAACTACCAGCCATGTACTACTAACCTGATTATGACCAGTGTGGCTATTCTGGTACCTGCTAACTGCATGTCAACCATGGAGACATATGGGGCCAGGAAAACATAAAAAAAAAAAAAAGCAAGTAAGGCCCACAGTAGGTAGTTATGCACAAAAGTGCACTCTGAACTAGCCTTCCTTTCTATAGAGACCCTATGAAGAAAGAGGCTGAGCCCTCAGATGTATCAACAAGGATAAGTGATGAGACACAGGACAATTTTCAGGAGCACAATAGGACCAAGTGAACAGTTTGATCCACTTGCAATACTCCAGACAATTCTTAGACAACATGCAACATTTGAGAGTCTCCCCATAAAAAAAATATACACTTACTTTGAAAGATCAGATGATTTAGTAACCTTGGGTCTTCGTTTCTATGAGGAGGTAACCAGCTAATCTGAATGGCCTGATTTAGAAGTTGGCCTACTATTTATCTGGCCACAGAGGCCACATCCTTATTGGCTGATACCCACCAACTCACTACCCCATCCCTAAATCCTTGGCAGTTACCATTTGTCCCAGGTAATTCTTGACCCCTAGTCTCTGGCTAAGTGGTTGCTTTATGGAAGGAAGAACTGGAGCCTGGTAGTTGGTTTGGCATCAGGCATATCTATGTTTGAGTTCCCGTCCCCTAGGCCACTACTTGGAGCAGGTAGCTCCATCTCTGAGTTTCACAATTCTCATCTTGAATTTGAGATTAGGGCTCTTAATGCCTTTACTTGGACCCCACTACTCTAGCAGGTGATAGTCTTTAATCAGTTCCTTCGTCTGTTGGCTTGCTCAGGGTGTGGGAGCCTGCTCTCCCTGTGGTTGGGGTTCAGAAAACTAAAGTGCAGAGAATAAGATTGACAATCCAGGTCAGATGGAAATGGTTCCAAGATTATAGGGCATTTAGTACAAACTGGCTGGTGGATACCTCGAGGATCAATGGAGATCAGAGTGCAACAGCCATGCCATAACCTCAGTGCCCTGCTAGGGTAGCTGTGCGTTGCTCACTGGGTTTCCCACCAGGATTAAGTGTCAGTGACTCACAGGGGTTATTGGGTTACAAGTAATGTTCTCTGCTTCTCACTTCCTTGCTCTAGGCCTGTTCAGAATTCATTAACAAAAAGACTAGTTGGCTTGAATCCTTGTCTTAAGTTCTGTTTCTGGTGTGGGGAGGGGGACTGCCTATGTCAGATGATAACATTCACTTCAGTTAGTTTCTGCAGGTGAGATGGTGGCATAGTTAATACCCGGAGTATGTATCTGGGCGGTGTGCATGCCCCCTTATTAATAAGCAGGCACTATCCTCAAACCTACAGAAACAAACTCATCTAGACCCCAGGGCCACTTATGAGTAAAAAACTGTATATAACCAGGTTTCATTTTTATATTTTCTTGTCTACTTATTTTTGGGTTTGGGGGCTACACTCAGCAGTGCTCAGGGGCTATTCTTGGCTCTGTGCTCAGGAGTCATGACTAGAAGTGCTCAGGGATCAAGCATACATAGTCTGCTTGACACAAGGCAAGTAAGTGTCTTCACTTCTGTACTATTGCTCAATCTCTCTGTTTGAAAGTTGAGGAATTGATACCCAGAGATGTTAAGCCACTTGTCCACTTACTCCTAGCCTACAAACAGTCTTGGCTGGTGGAGCCAACACTCAGCCTGGATGGTCTCACTCCGAGCTTCTGCTCTTCCTCCATCATTATTCAGTTGTCCATGAATCAGGGCAGGTGGAAGAAACCTTGCAATACTATTCTTGGGATACCTCCTAGAAAGACTCAGCTAGTCCAGCAGTTGAGGAAGCAAAGACTCTGCTGCACACAGAGCCCTTCTGTGTGTCTCCTGGGGTTGTGGAGTGAGGTGCTCCTCAGCCACCAAGCCCTGCGGTGGAGTGGAAGTCTCAGCAGCCAAAGCACACACAGGTGGGGTGTGTGGTTGTACATGGCTCAGCTGGCCTCATGCCTCTCTTCCCATACTTGGCCTAACACCAGCAAGTCAAACCACCCTGTGTGGCTGCTTCCTCTTTCCTAGAAACCACTGGCAAGTTTAAGAGAGGGAGGAGTTCAGGATAGAGCATGTATCTGGGAGCCAGCAGAGAGCAGAGTCTGATTGGATGTGATCCAGTGAGGGGCCCTGGCAAGCAGTGGTGTTCCCCATGCTAACTAGTTATGCTCGGGAGAGCTTGAAGGTGCTTTCTGGCTGTAGTAAAGCTGGATGTTCACTAGCAGTCTGACATGGACTAGCAGGGCCACTCCTGTTTGTCCTAGGAGGACTGTCTATTTGTGAAGGGTATATGTGGGTCACACCCAGCAGTGCCCAGGGGTTTACTCTTAAGCCCCATTACTACTGAGCTCACATATGGCACCACCAGTGCTCCTGATGTAAGATTGTGAGAGGTCTTCAAGATGGCAATGCCAGTGGCTCTTACCCTTGTTTATACCCTCTGTTTCTTGTCTCCCATTTCAGTGTTGTATGTAGGGTTATGGGTCTGGGTTGTTGAATGTTTGGCCTAGAAGCCCCTTGCTTCCCAGGATCCAGTTCTATACCCTAGAGATCCCTTTTTTGCCTGTAACCTCACAGCTTCTTTCTTGGCAGGGTGTATAGAAGGGTTTCTCTCTGACCCTCAACTTTCTGGGAAGCTTCTTTTGTTATCACTAAGAAAGCTTTGCTCATTGTGGTTTCTGGGTAGATAATCTAAATTTTGGTGTCAATTTTTTGTGATTAATGCAGGAAGTAAATATAGGGTCTCTTTCTTAGGTATCTTTGTTTCCAAAACAAGGTTTCAGAATGTGGGTGTCTCAACACTGGAACCCAATGTATTGACTGGTACAAGCTCCATGGACAGCTCCCTTGGCAGTATGTTTCTTGTTAGTTTTGTTTTATGCAATTCAAATGCTTGTTTTTTTGTTTTTTTTGGGGGGGGGTTGTTTTGTTTTTAGTTTTTGGGCCACACCCAGTGACTCTCAGGGGTTACTCCTGGTTCTGCACTCAGAAATTGCTCCTGGCTTGAGGGACCATATAGGATGCTGGGAACTGTACCCAGGTCTGTTCTGGGTCAGCCGTTTGCAAGGCAAAAATGCCCTACTGCTGCCCTACCACTCCAGCCCCAAATGCTTGCTTTTCTATTTCCATATTAGAATGTTCCACTGACTGGAGCAGTGGCGCAGTGGTAAGGCATCTGCCTTGCATGCGGCTGACCCAGGATGGACTGCAGTTCTATCACCTGGCATCCCAAGCTAGGAGTGATTTCTGAGTGCATAGCCAGGAGTAACCCTGGAACATCACCGGGTGTGGCTCAAAATTCACCATTAGTTTTAGTCTCACTCCTTAGACTAGCACACAGCACACCCTCTGCTTTACAGCTTCCACATAACCCTAGCTGTTATGCAGCCACTAAAATAATGATGTCTAACAGACCTACCCCAAACATAACAGTCCAAAACACCAGCCCTTCAGTTCTTACCTTGGGGTAAGAACTAGATCAGCTGGGCTCGACTGAGCTTGGTTCCAACCTGTGGGTTGGGCTCAACTCTGCTCTTCATTTCTTGCCCTCAAACCCAGGCTGAATGAGCAGCACTGCTTTGGAAAACAGTGCTTCTCATGGGGAGAATGAAAGGAGTCGGAGAGTAACCAAGCATGTTTTATTTGTACAGAATGTACTGAAAATTACTTTTAAGGTCTGTCAATTGCACTTCTGCTCATATTCCATTAGTCAAAGCTAGTTAAAGCCAAGCCCATTGTCAAGGGAGGGAAGTAGCTCTGCCCAAAATGGAATGGGGAAGACGAGCAAATATTTGTTGAGCAATACTCAAAATCAGTCAACCTGAAGCATGCAGTATAAACTTGAACACAATATGCCTGTGTGAGCCACACCACAAGTACACCATACTCAGACCATATATTCCCTCCCCCACCACATTCTATATGGTACCCAGAATCTGCTGAGGACAAGAAAGTGGGGAGTACTAAATTCTGATCAAACCTTTGGGGGAATTTGTAAAACATGTTTTCATGCTGTCCCATCAAGGGACAAAGAATTAGGCTATTGACATACTAAGGCCCAAATGTCCTTGAGTGAGGCTACTTTCTGAGGTACTGATTCTTATCTTGCTTTTTGTGTGTGTGGAGGGGGGTGTTTGGATTATGTCCAGCAGTACTCAGGGCAATTTCTGGCTCTGTTCTCAGGAATGATCCCTAGCAGTGCTCAGGGGACCATATGTAGAGCTGGAGATTTGAATCAGGTGGGTGCAAGGCAAGTGCCTTAACTCCTATACTCTCTGGCCCCTTCCTAGGACTTTAAATTCCTAGTTGTATAACTTCATAGAAACAGTGGTTATGCTCTTAAAGCCATAAACAGGTCAAGACAGAGAAGCACAGACATGTCAAAAATCCTCAGGATGCCCAATAATAAGAGGAAATGCCCAGTAGACAAGGGCAGGAAGACATCAACAGCTACTCCTCAGAAAGAATAAATTAGACTCAAGCTGGGCAGGCCAGAAGACCCAGTGTGACACTCTGGTTCTTTAAAAACCATATAGTGCTCTGTTGTAGCGATGTTCAATGGGTAGGGTTCTTGCATTATATCTAGCCCTCCTGAGTTCTACCCTGAGCACTGCTAGGGGAAATCATTGAGCATAGAGCCAGGAGTAAACCCTGAGCACTGCTGGGTATGGTTCAAAAACCAACAAATAAATAAAATAGCCTACAGTGCAAATGGAATGACCCTCCCTTCCACCTCCTAGCTAGAATGATACAAGATGGAAGAGTGGCAGAAAGTTCTATCTGGATAAAAATGAATAGGACAGGGAGTGTGTTTGGGCTGAAAGCTGGAGATGTGCTGAAGATTCTCTATTCTGCTTAATGCCAGGGACCACCTGTATCCAGAGTTACATTAACTCTGCTGATAGGTCTGAAGCCTTTCCTCTGCAGGAGCAGTGAAGGGGTACTGTCAAGCCATGGAAGGGAGTAGTTATAGCCAGTCATAGTTGACTCAATGAAAGCTGTGCCTGGACCCCAGAGTGCTACAGGCTCTGCATTCAGGGATCACTCCTGGGAGACTCGGGGATCATATGTGATGCCAGGGGTCAAATCTTTCCAACAGTCTGGGTCCGGAGAGATAGCACAGCAGCATTTGCCTTGCAAGCAGCCGATCCAGGACCAAAGGTGGTTGGTTCGAATCCCGGTGTCCCATATGGTCCCCCGTGCCTGCCAGGAGCTATTTCTGAGCAGACAGCCAGGAGTAGCCCCTGAGCACCACTGGGTGTGGCCCAAACACCAAAAAAAAAAAAACTTTCCGACAGTCTGAAAATTTGCTTTTACCTTGTTGTTGATTTGCATATTACTCAATTTCTAAGCTCATTTCTGTTCCAACAAAGGGTCTGTGCTTATATGACTAGTCACACTATTTTATTATTGTGCTTTAGATTTCATGGTAATAATGAATAGGGGTTAGTTTTTCTCATTGTTTTATTTTTTAAGTAAAAATACTGTTTTGTTTAAAACACATTATAAAATAAATTTTTTTCTCTAAGGATATTTGCAGTGAGTTCATACATTTTCTGAAGAAACATCTTAAACTATGTTCCTAATCATGGGATAACAGTTTCCTCTGGAAAATAATGTAAACCATAATATATGTGCATGTGAAAAGAAATGCCTAGAAGTAGAGGCATTAAGTTGACAATAGTTCTAACTCCTAAAAAATGACAGTGATGGAAAGAGAAAGAATTTGGGAAAAGACTACCCTATAATGTTTGCATTTTACAACACGAATGTATTCTTATATAAATAAAATATTTAAAGAATAATAAATTTTAGTGGTGCTGAGGATCAAACCTGGACCTCACACATACAAATATACCATTCCAGCCCCAGTCCAAGATTAATACATTTTTTCCAAGAGTAATACATTTTAAAGGATAAGCATATTTGAGACACAAATACAGAAATTTAAGGGTGTATATTAATATTACTTCAGACATTTATTTCAGAAGAATTTATTGACTCTTTACTCTCATGATCTAAAACAAATAAATCCAGATATTTTTTGACAGAGAACAACATTAAGCATTATTATAAAACAAATGAAAATTGTTAGAAAGAAGCAAATATTTACCGAATCTCTTCTGTATTCCAGAAGCTGTTTGGTGTAATAGAAACTTACATAATCATCACAACAATCTTGAATGATTATTGTTATCACTGTTTATTTTCTAAGCTGGAAATTACTTAGGAAGCTAATCTTAGGAAATACTTAACCTGATATTATACAGCCCAGATGCAGCAAAGCCAGTATTAAAGCCAAAATCTTAGTTTAGAATTAAAGGCCTTTCTACTGGAAAATTTATCACCATGAAAATAAGCATATTTTGCTTAGTGCCCACTTGTAGAATAAGATTAATATTTTCCTTTCAGAAAGAGACAGGGATCCCCTTCACATAGTATAACTTAGATGGAAACAATAGAATACCAGCTACAGCTGGATTGACTCCTAATCCGTTACATGCCACAAAAGTGGAGCTGGTATTATTCGAGAAGAATGTTTCATGCACACACAGGGCATGACATGGTCCATATAGTGTAGTAAACATTAGCATCACTGTTATATAGATGTTAAACTCCAAAACTGTATCTAAAACAAACTTTAGGTCTTTTCAATTTAGATCTGTTCATTTTTACCAAATGTTGTATAGCTAGCTCATAAGGTAAAAACTACCATTTTTGTAAGAACAAATTTTGATTAAAAACCAAAGGAAGAAGTATAATAAAGTATGTATCATTTATAAATACTAAAAAAAAAAAGAAAAGAAAATAAGCATATTTTCTCGCCATAAATTATGAGTCTGGAGATGTGGCCTAAGTTGGTAAGAGCATGTGGCTTACATCTGCAAGGTCCTGTCTAGATTTGATCCTCAGCATGGCATAGCCACTGAACTCTACCTGAAGCATGTCAGAAGTGGCTCTCAAAACATAGTGTTAAATAATGAAACAAGGGGCCAGAGTGGTGGCGCAAGTGGTAGGGCATTTGCCTTGCATGCACCAATCTAGGATGAACTGCAGTTTGATCCCCTGGTGTCCCATATGATCCCCCAAGCCAGGAGCAATTTCTGAGTGCATAGCCAGGAGTAACCCCTGAGCATCACCGGGTATGGCCCAAAAATAAACAAACAAAAAGAAACAAAAACAAATTGAAAAAATATTTTGTATTTTGGAGCCACACCCAGTTGTGCTCGGGGCTTACTTCTGGCTCTGTATTCAGGGATCACTTCTGGTAGAAGTCAGAGATTGAATGTGAGTCAGTGGCATGCAAGGCAATTACCTTACTCATTGTACTATCTTTCCGGCCTTGATTTGAAATATGTAGTCCACTGCTTTTCTGTCTGCCACAATTGCTACAAACAGTTAAGATAATCCTTATCTAAGTATCAGCCAATTTGTCCCCTCAAGGTCATATTCCCAACTCACTATTGCCTCATCCAGGTCATACAGCTCATGAACTGAATGAACACCTTGTACCATCAAGCCACCACTTCTGCTTTGTCTCTGACACCAGTTCCTTAGGGTCTATGACCTTCTTGGATCATCCTTATTGCTCACATTCTTATCCCACTGAAAGTTCTTAATAACTATGTGTAGATTTTCTTTGCACTCCTGAAACCTCATATATGTCCATAACAATGTTCTTTCCAAGGTGAGGTTATGTTGTTGGCTCCTGTTGAAGCTTTTTCTACAAATTTACTCCAGAGTAACAGTCTAAGGCAGGGGTCTCAAACTCAATTTACCTGGGAGCCACAGGAGGCAAAGTCGGGGTGAGGCAGGGCCGCATAAGGGATTTCGCTTACCGAATATTCGCAATAAAAAATCTCATTAGTAAGAAAAAGAATCGCAAAAAATCGCATTAAACATTTGCATACCCCGAATGGAACTGCTTGGGGTATGTGAATGTTTAATGCGATTTTTTTCTTACTATTGCGATTTTTATTGTGATTATTCGGTAAGCAAATAATCGTGAATACTGCGATATTTGAAGGCTGGCCACGGGCCACAAAATGTTGTACGGAGGCCTCGAGTTTGAGACCCCTGGTCTAAGGCTTGATGATCTAACATTTTAGAGCAGTGTTTCTCAGCCTTTCCTCACCACAGCCCCTTTCCAACCTTGTTTGCTTCCTGTCCCCTTGGAGACCCCCCAGGCTCCTGCCATGCCCCCTCCATTTACATGGATTTCACACATGGTCCTTTCGAAAGATGGTCCCTGGCTGTTGGTAGAGGCCTTTGGATTGGTCCTCATACTGCCTTATAATTAAATGATTCTTGATTGGTTCCTTTGGTTTACATGTTAAAAAGATGTTTATCTCTCCTTGGGGCCAGAGAGATAGCATGGAGGAACCCCTGAGCTCTGCTGGGTGTGAACCAAAAACAAAACAAAAAAGATGTTTCCCTATTGCCTCCTCATCTGGCTTTTCCTCCCTCTACTTGTGGGGTGGGCTTTGTTTTTCCCATTAATGGCCGCTTTAGAAGCCTGGAGGAGGAGCTGCCTTCTTGGCTTGTGGGTAGTGAAGTGACTGGCTTGAGGGTGAACATCTTGTGGTATGAGTTTCTGAACCGATATTCCTTCCCAACTGTGTGTGGATTATTTCCTACATCGGAATTGCTGCTGGACCTGCATCTCTTGTCCTACCCGGACTTGGGGCATGGGGATCCCTTTCCCTCTCTATGGATTGTGGACCATACAACCCACAATTTCACAGCTGGCACTTGGAACAGAGACCTCTTCATCTGTGGGTGAGATGTTCCTTTGAGGGAATCCTGTCTGCCCAATTTGGATGGATGATGTTGGTGATTAAGTGGATAATTCCACCCTTTTGTAGAAATATTGGTTCTGTGTGGTTTAGAACTTTGGCTATAAATTGGCTGTGGACCAAAATGCCAGGGAAATTATTTGATTATATTACTGCCTTTTCCTTCCCAGATATAACCATAAACATTACTGGCGTTAACAATTGCGTAAAGGTTGTCCTAATAGGCATGTGGATAGGCTGGGCATTAAAGGATAAAAAGGATAAGAGTTCTGAAACATCTCTCATTTTGGAAGACAATGGTATTTTTCCTGTAAGAACAGGAGCCCAAGCCAAAGGTTTAGAAATTGGCAATTCACCTGTATCTAACACTAGCCCACAACCACCATACTAAGTCCACAGGCTAGTCCTAATTCTATTAGTAATAGAGAGGTAAATGCCTCATAATCTGAGGCTGAGTCAGAAGATGAATTACCACCCCATGGAAACCTTTCTCGAAGGAAAACTGGTATTGATAACCCAGACTCAGTTACCTCTCATAAGGAGAATGAACCAATTGAGAGACATCCAACTAGAAGGCAATATGAGGACTAATCGAAAGGCCTGTGAAATGGTGAGTTGTGTGTTCCACAATCCCCAGTGAGGGAGAGGGGATCCTCATGCCCCAAGTCTGGGTAGGACAAAGGACGCAGATCTAGCAGCAATTCCAATGCAGGAAATAATCCACACAGTTGGGAAGGAATATCAGACCAGAAACTCATACCACAAGCTGTTCACCCTCAAGCCAGTCGCTCCACCATGTGGAACCACAAGCCAAGATGGCAGCTTCTCCTCCAGGCCTCCAAAGCAGCTTTTATTAGGAAAAACAAAGCCCACCCCAAAGGAGAGGTTGAAAGCAGATACATTTAATTAGAAGGCAATATGAGGACCAATCCAAAGGCCTCTATCAACACCTGGCCATCTGTTTCTCCTCTTCTTCCTCCTCCTCCTTTCTTCTACTTCTTTTTCTTTTATTCTCATTTTATATGTTAGATAACATTGTTATAATAGTGTTAATGTATATGGTATTGATATACAAAGTTATAGCACCCACCCACCACCAAAGTGCTCAGTGCCTTCCGCTTATGTCCTTATTCTGATTGTTATTCTTAATTTACTTAAATAATCTTCTGTAATCAAGTTTGTTTTATTGATGGGAATGATATCTGCTAAAGCAACTTGTCTGGTGATTTTACTGATAAGACCCTGAGATTTCCTTCTACTAAGTATTTCCAGCCATTTTGAATTTAAGGACTTTGACCCCATAACAGGTATGATACTATCAGGATCAATTTTTTGTTTGTTTGTTTTGGGGCCATACCCAGTAGTGCTCAGGGGTTACTCCAGGCACTGCACTCAGAAATCACTCCTGGCAGGCTTGGGGGACTATATGGGATGCCAAGAATCAACCCAGACCTGTCCTGGGTTGGCTGTGTGCAAGGCAAATGCTCTATCATTGTGTTATCTCTCTGGCCCTCATTAAGATAAATTTTATTTATTTATTTTTGGTTTTTGAGCCACACCCAGTGATGCTCAGGCTATGCACTCAGAAATTGCTCTTGGCAGGCTCAGGGGACCATGTGGATGCTGGGAATCGAACCCAGGTCTGTCCTGGTTCAGCCGTGTGCAAGGCGAACACCCTACCACTGTGCTAACTCTCGGGCCCACCTGCTACTTTTCTTTATACTCTGTCAGTCAAAATATAGGTCAGAGGTGTCTTCCTGACACCTAAGTACACAGCACTTAAATTTTATTTATTTATTTTGGTCCACACCCTGCTGTATTCAGGTATTACTCCTGGCTCTGTGCTCAGGGATCACTCCTAGTGGAGTTTAGGGGACAGGATGATGGGAATTGAATTCTGGCCAGTATGCAAGGCAAGCACCCCTTCCAATCTACTATCTCTCTGGCTGTTTCATTGTGTTCATTGTTACTAGGATCTTAACACCAGAACCAGACTTTTCTCTCTCCTGTCTTTGCTTTGCTACAACAGGGAGCAATTCAGGCCAACCTTACTCCTTTTCCTTCTCCTTTCCCACAGGTGCAACAACCTGGAAAGTTCTGGCCAACAACACACCTCTTGCAGGAGAGACACTGAGTAGCATATGTGCGTGCTGAGCATCTCATTGTTCGTTTTTAGAACAGTATATCCCCTAATACTTACGCAAGTGTTTACACCTTGTGAAGTTTTACTCTCTTCTCCAAAGCTTTTGGAATTTTATTGTTATCAAATTCATTGTGGAGAACATTTGGGTCTCTCCCAATAATACTTCCAGCTCTATGCTCAGGAATCACTCCTTGCTTGGGAATTTGAACTGGGATCAACCGCATACAAGCAAGCGTCTGTATACCCCCCTCTTGCTCAAGCATTTACATCTTTAAACAGAGTCATCCCAGGAGAGATTATACCCCTTTGTTTATTCATGTTTTTTAGTTTCCTGGCTGAGTTATTCCCAAGTACTTCATCTTGTGTCCATTAAAAATGGGATCTTTCCTTCTGCTATATGTTCTGGAGCACTTGATCTGTGTAAAGCTATTACTTCTGTATTAGATGGGTGATGGGTGACCCTATTGACTTTGTATTTCTTCTAACAGTTGCTGATTTATCTTCTGGGTGTTCCCAAGATTCTGTCTACTGTGCTCTGAGCCTGCTCCTGACCTGCCTCCCTGTTTCACTCACTAGTGACTCCAGAGCAACAGTAAATACTAAGGAATGTTGGACAGGACCCATTTCTTGAATACTTGTGTGATAATTTTAAGTCTTGAAAGTAAACATCTTGCCAGTGTTTTCTGTATATTGAAGATATGCAGAAAAATTAGTCATAATTCCTGCTTTATAATTCCTGGGTTTTAGCCAGGAATGGATGTAAGTTTTTATAAAAAATGTTCTGTATGGAGATATTTCCCCCTTCAACATGATCATGTGGGAACTTTGAAGCAGCTGAAGGGTGACACCCTGCCTTTGTTGGCAGCTACCGAGCTGTGGTGGCTTCACTTTCAGAGACCTTGTTTTTGTGCGATGTTTACCCGTGGAGTGCTCTGCAGATGTCTGTTTAGGAATGCTTTCCTCCTGATGCCAGCGACCTTGAAGAATCTCTTACTCTTTTTATTAAGGGCGCCCCCTCCTGGCAATTTCCAGCTGACTAGCAGTGGTTCAGCTTGTGAGCCCAAGAACGTTGGTGCTGCTTTGGCCCTGTGGTGCCAGGGACCATAAAGGTCACCCTAGCAGTGCTTGGGGTTTCCAGACACACTACCATTGCTCAGGAACCTCCAGGGCTGCTTAGGGGACCATATGTGGTGCCAGGGATTGAACAGAGCCAGATGCACCCAAGGCAAATGCTTTACCCCTTGTACTAACTATATGACTTCACCTGAGGAAACTTTGGGGGCTCCTCTCATCTTACCAGGAGGCACCTCTTTCTGGTTCTTGTAGAGTGACAGGCCTGATATAAAATCTGAGTTATTGGAAGCATGGAAATGGACACCAGGGGGCCGGAGAGATACGGGGGACAGGAGAGATAGCATGGAGGAAAGGCATTTGCCTTACATACGGAAGGACAGTGGAAGGACAGTGGTTCAAATCCCGGCATCCTGTATGGTCCCCCAAGCCTGCCAGGAGCAATTTCTGAGCATAAAGCCAGGAGGAACCCCTGAGCGCTGCCGGGTGTGACAAAAAAAAAATGGATACCAATTGTTGCTCCAGATGATGTCAAGGCAGACAATGGCCTCTGAATTTCTAGTTTCTCCTCTTTTCCTTCTTAGCCTTAGTTAGCAAGGCATAGTCCATACTGGCTCACCACAATGAATAAGGACAGGGAGGACCCACCTTTTCTGTTCTTCAGGACAGCAGGGCAGGAGAAGAGGGATCTGGGAATTTCAACATGGGTTCTAATCTCAGGTGGGCCTTGGGTGATGGGCAAGAAGTTTGACCCCAGGAAAGATGGAGACAGCAATATTTCCTTTGCAACACTGCAATGAGGAGTGAATAAGGTAGCAGTGGTGGCAGTCATCTGAGTGTTGTGGCTTCTGACACCCACCGATTCTCCAACACTGACCCTGTGCCACTCCATTCTGACACTGGCTTCCTTGGGGTTAGTATTAGTGCCTGGAACTTTCCCCCTACCCCCTCAGAGTTCAGCTAGAAAGATCTTTTTAAGTTTCCTGAGGCCCCGCCACTATTCTTGTTAATGCATTTCCTTGTTAATACCCTTGTGAATACTCTTGCTAATACCTTCCCTCCTCCACCCACTACACTTCTGTCGTAGGGCAATCCTTGTAAGAAGGAAGCAGTTAGTGGGAGGTGACACAGAAATGAGTGGTCTGAGCCTGATGGTCTGCTCTGGACCCAACTTGGATTTTGCCTGGTGCAGTATAGACAAGTTACTCATTCAGGAACTATTTGGAGGTTCATTAAGGGCCTTTTGTCACTGAGGAAGGGAGAGATTCCCAAAGCAGATTTTGCTGCCCAAAGGAAAGGTGGGCTCCTTTACAGGTCTCCCCAGCACACAGGGGAGTCTAGGGCCTGGGAACTTAGGAGAAGATGAAGCCTCTGGCATTAGGTGAAAATCATGGTGGCCTGAAGGGTGCAGGTAAAGCGGCCCCAGGCAGTGTCCTAGGCCTGGTGGGAGTGGGTCTGTCACCTCCCTCAAAGGACAGTATCCCCACAGGTTCATGACCGTCTAGATCGCTACTGCTGTGGCTTTGAACCTGAGCCTGGGGACCCCTGTGTGGAGGAGAGGCTACATGAGAAGTGCCGAAACCCAGGCGAGCTGCAGCTGGTCCACATCCTGGTAAGTCTGCTGGGCCCCTTTTGTCTCCTTGGTGAGACACCAGTTTATAGAACTCTGGTTCTCAGTGTCATGCTTTTCATGAGCCACACCAGATACCAGAGACATGGAGGGGAGCTTTGAGAAGGGCTGTAGTGGAGTCAGTACCAAGGTCAGGGACTGTACTGCCTCGAGCAACTCGAGGGAAACCCTAGAAGCTAAGTGTGAGAAAGAAGAAATTAGGATCCAAAATAAACAGAGAGTTTCATGGGCCTACATGAATAGGTAGGCACAGCTAATGATCTTCAGCTCTGGGCCCTGCAGTATGCAAACCAGTGCTGATCAAAGAAACTCTTGTGGCCTCTTAGTAAAAGCAGAGCCAGTGACTGTCAGAGGGACCATGTAACAAATCAACTTCATTCCTGCACAAGGAGGAAAGGCCACATGGAAAGAAGACTCTGCCCTCTCCCAGCTAGGCCCAGTGTTCTTTCCTCTGTCAGGCAACTTGCTTTCTGAGTGTTATAGTCAGCATGGTATTGTGGAGTGCCACACCAAATCAGAAGCTGGGGATGCTCCCCTGGACCATTAGTGTGGGTTACTCCTCTATTTCCCACCCCAGATCCCTCTCTTCCTTTTCCTGATAGGAGGCAAACACCTGGGACATTTCTCCAGACAGGTATCCAGGAGGCAGGTCCTGTAGGGCCACAGTTTTGGAGATTCATGGGGCTCCCAGAAACAGATGATTCCTTCCTGATGTGTGGAAGCAGATAATGCAGGAGCAGGGTCAGAGGGAGTGAAGACAGGTGGTCTGGAAGCAAACATCCACGATTCAAGTCTCAGTGGCTTACATGGAAAGAATGATAGTGAAACAGCTGTGGACTGAATTCAGTTCTGAAAAGGCTGTGGGGACCTTCCTGCGGATAAAGGGTGCAGTGAACTCTGGTTGGTGCCCAGGAATATGGACAGAGTTGTCATGGAGCAGATGAAGGCGCATTAGTGAGATACTCCTCACCACTGACCTACCAACCCTGTCCCCCCAGGACCCCAAGTTGGCCCCTGGGTCCAGCCAAGTGGGAGATGACGCTGGGCTTCTTGGTGCTGCAGATCCCAGCTCTGAACTGGCCAGTGACTGCTTGGCTATGTGATCTCATGCAGCTGAATCAATGTCTTCGTGTTCCAGTAAAATGGGTTAATACCAGCGAGGTTTCAACTTCCTGTAGTGTGGGAAAGGCTCATTGCAATGGTGCCTGTGAAGCCACAGAGAGTCTGCTCACTGCTCAATACTTGGGGACCACATGGGCAGCAGCTGGGTGGACGTTGGGACCAGTGGCTCCGGTTTCCACAGGTCCTGAACCCTGACTCCCTGATCTGGGCACTGGCTCAGCTGTACCCTGACCCACTCGTCTCTGTCTGGTTCCTTCCCCAGGTGCGGAGCAGTGACCCTTCTCATCTGGTCTACATTGATAATGCTGGCAACCTTGAGCACCCTGAGGACAAGCTAAATTTCCGGCTTCTGAAAGGCATAAATAGGTAAGGAGCAAGGGTTTGGGTGGGTTTGAGTACTGGGACTGGGGAGGGGTGTCTTTCTGTAGACTGTGGAATCTCAGATCTTTTAGGATCTCAGACTTTTAGCTCCCCAAAAGTCCATCTATCAGAAGTTTGGGAAAGTTGAGAGGGGATACTGCCAGCCAGCTCTAAACTCATGGCTGTCTGCCCCTCACCTCCTTTATCCAAGGACCCTTTGGCCCCACACAACATCAGCTGCCCCTTTGAATTGCAGCCAGGCGGTCGTTTGCTTGCTCCAGCACTGGGATCTAGTTGGGGTATCCTGCCTTTTACTCTGAGAAATCAAGCAGCTTAACCTTCCCAGGGCTCCTCTCTTTCATTTGCCAAGTGGACCTGTGGCTTAATGAGGCTTCTCTGTCAGGGAGACCCAGCCTAGTCCCTGCAAGCATTATCATACAGAGTCTGTCAGGAGGCCCAGCCAGGGACCATGCAGATTGCCTGACTGGGGCCTATGCCTATGCAGCGTGAGCTCCTGCTTGCTTTGCCCTGGAATTCTCCAGAATGGCTTTTCCTTCCCTTTTTGTAACAGTCTCCTGACTCCATTTACCCCACCCACCCCCCTCAGGTTTCCTGAGTCAGCTGTGAAGGTTCTGAAGTCAGGGTGTCTACAAAACCTGCTGCTCCACTCGCTGCAGATAGACCCAGTGTTCTGGGAGAGTCAAGGTGGGGTCGCAGGCCTGAAGCGGGTTCTCCAGACACTGGAGCGACGGGGACGCATCCTGCTGGGACACATCCAGAAACACAACCTCACACTCTTCAAGGAATGAGGATGTCCTTATGCCCACTAAGGCAGGGCCCTCCATTTCTGGGCAGGGCCCTTCATGGCAGACATCGTCGGATGAATCCTCATCCCAAGATCACATGTTCTTGGACAAATGGAAGAAGCTAGAAACCAAGACTCCAGGGATGTCACAGGACAAGTCCCACTTGATGGCAAATGTGTTTGTAGTGTTGGGATTTCAATCACACAGCACTCCTTTTGTTTTCTTAGCTCGTTACCGACTCCTTTGAACCAAGTAAAACATTCAAGAATATTCTGAGTGACTCTGCTGTAGATACTGCAAAACTGTGTACATACAGAGCTGGACAATTGTGTATGTGTGTGTGCATGTATATGCATGCATGAATAACATGAGCCTACTAAAGGATCTTCACAGAACTATTCTTGTGGCCCAGAGGGCTCTTGGTAGCAAGAAGATCTAATAAATGGAACATTAGTGAGCTTGTCCTTAAAAGTTTTAAGTGTTCGATCCTTATTTTTAAATTTTTATGGATGATAAAAGGTAACATGTTTGCAAAAACCAAATTTGTAAATAATAGAAACATAGAAGTGAAAGCTCCAGAAATTCTCTTGAGGTTTGTATTTATATTTTTTATTTATAAACGACTGTGTAAATAAAAAGATAATAAAAGTTTGGTCATTGGGGCCAGAAAGATAGCATGGAGGTAGGGTGTTTACCTTGCATGCAGAAGGACGGTGGTTCGAATCCTGGCATCTCATATGGTCCCCCGAGTCTGCCAGGAGCGATTTCTGAGTGTAGAGCCAGGAGTAATCTCTGAGCACTGCCGGGTGTGAGCCCCCCCCCAAATAAAAGTATGGTCATCTGTTTACCTGCTCTCCAATTTAAAATACCTGGTGTCAGTGTGAGACTGAGCAACTCAGGATGTGCAATTGGCTTTAGAGCCCCTTTCTTTTGATACCAAAAATGTGCACTATATTGTTTAGTTACAGTCTTGCTTAAATAGTGACCGCAGTCTTTGTTCTTCTGTCGATCAGCTCTGCCTTACACCTCTCCAGTTATGTGGGCTGCATGTTATGTGCCAGCTACCTCCAGACATTGATCCAAGTTTTAATTATGACTGCATAGATTTCAAGACAGGAATACACCTTAAAAAATTATTTAGTTGGGCCTGGAGAGATAGCACAGCGGCATTTGCCTTGCAAGCAGCCGATCCAGGACCAAAGGTTGTTGGTTCGAATCCCGGTGTCCCATATGGTCCCCTGTGCCTGCCAGGAGCTATTTCTGAGCAGATAGCCAGGAGTAATCCCTGAGCAAAGCCGGGTGTGGCCCAAAAGCCAAAAAAAAAAAAAAATGTTTAGCTACCCTAGGAACACAAGAATACAGTACAAAAACCCCTTCCTCACATCTATATTTATTGCAGCACTATTCACAATAGCCAGGCTCTGGAAACAACCAAGATACCCTTCAACAGACGAATGGCTAAAGAAAAAGAAACTGTGGTACATATACACAATATTATGCAGCCGTCAGGAAAGATGAAGTCATAAAATTTTCTTATATATGGGTGTACATGGAGTCTATCATGCTGAGTGAAATAAGTCAGAGGGAGAGAGACGCAGAATAGTCTCACTCATCTATGGGTTTTAAGAAAATAAAAGTCATTTTTGCAACAATCCTTAGAGACAATGAGAGGAGGGCTGGAACTTCCAGCTCACTTCATGAAGTTCACCACAAAGAGTGGTGAGTGCAGTTATAGAAATAACTACCCTGAGGGGCCGGCATGGTGGTGCTAGAGGTAAGGTGCCTCTGCCTTGCCAGCGCTAGCCTAGGACACTGCGGTTTGATCCCCCGGCGTCCCATATGGTCCCGCAAGCCAGGAGCGACTTCTGAGCGCATAGCCAGGAGTAACCTCTGAGCGTCACCGGGTGTGGCCCAAAAACCAAAAAAAAAAAAAAAAAAAAAAAGAAATGACTACACTGAGAACTACCATAATCATGTGAATGAATGAGGGAACTGGAAAGCCTGTATAGAGTACAGGTGGGGGTGGGGTGGCATGGAGGGAGATTTGGGACAGTGGTGGTGAGAATGTTGCACTGGTAAAGGGGGTGTTCTTTACATGACTGAAATCTAATCACAATCATATTTGTAATCAAGATGTTTAAATAAAGAAAAAAAGATATTAAAAAATTGTTTAGCTGTTCCTATTCTGATGCATGAGGCAGCAAATTTCCAATTATTCACTGATTATAAACAAAATAATACCATGAACATCTCTGCAAGTATTTCTGCTCGCTAGATTCCCATAAATAGATTTCTGGGTCAAAGGTATGGCATTTCTTTACTTTGAGTGGCAAAACCTGCCCAAATTGATGGTATTAATTACCATTCCTAGTAAGAGTGGAAGTACCAATTGCTTACAAATTAATTGCTTAACTTTCCTATTTAGGGTGGGGTAACAAATATAAAAGTTTACTGTTCTCAAACTTTTTGCTTTTATTGGTTTGTTTTTGTTTTGTTTTGTTTTGCTTTTATTTTATTTGGTACTGAGGGAAGGTTGGGTCATACTATGATGGAATGCAGAAGACCAAGAGACCCAAAGCTGCCAGAGTTACAGGGCTGCAGGCTGCAGATCCTCAGGGATTGCAGAGCCGGGTGCTGCAAGGCTCACAGGAACCCATGAGGCCCACCCAGGGAAGCCAATTTGTAGTGACTACCTGTCGGGACTGAGATAGGGAAGAGAAGAAACAGCACGCCTTGTATTCCTCCTGATATTTGAGGCCTGCTACTGCTGCCCAGGGGTTCCAGGGAGAGGGAGAGAGAGATGGAAATTCACTAGCCAGAGGTGGCCAGGGGCGGTCTGGGTTCAAAGATAGAAAAGCAACTAGTTGCTAAGCAGGCAGCATTTCTTCGATGCTTTATCTCTGGCTCCCCACGAACCAGCAGGCATTGCTCTGGTCACTCACTATTCTGGGCCTCCCCTCAACAGTCTGTTTTTCTTTTCTTTTTTTTTTTGTTTTTGGGCCACACCCGGCATTGCTCAGGGGTTACTCCTGGCTGTCTGCTCAGAAATAGCTCCTGGCAGGCACGGGGGACCATATGGGACACCGGGATTCAAACCAACCACCTTTGGTCCTGGATCAGCTGCTTGCAAGGCAAACGCCGCTGTGCTATCTCTCCGGGCCTCAGTTTTTCTTTTCATACATGACAAGAAGATGTGTCAAGGGACATGTCCAAACCCAACTCTGATATTTCTTCCAACTGCCAACTGACTCCAATTGTCTCTTCCAACTGCCATAATGGTACTGACTACTCCTCACGCATGGCAATTGCCTTGTACCATTTCTCCAGCCCTAGAAAAAGCATGTTATCTTTTTAGATTATTGTTCTTTGCTTACTAATTTGTTATCAATTTTTGAATCTAATTACTGTAATCAATTTCTCTCTGTTAGACACATTGTAAATATTTTCTTTCAGGCTTGTCATTTGTCTCTTGACTTTGTTTAGTCTTTTGCCAAAAGGCAAACTTTGATTTCTGTGCCTTATCTGTTTTTCTTTTACTTTAAATTTTTCGAGTTCACACCTTAGAAACGCTGTCACTATTTCAAGATTATTGAAATAATCTCTTCTTTTTTTCCTAGCACTTTAAGAGTATTTACTTTAAATATAAAGCTATACACAGCAGTAGGGCATTTGTCTTGCACACAGCCAACCCAGAACGGATGGGGGTTCAAATCCTGGCATCCCAAATGGTCCCCCGAGACTGCCAGGAGCAATTTCTGAGCACAGAGCCAGGAGGTACCCTGAGCGCTGCTGGTTGTGACCCAAAAACAAAAAATAAAAATAAAGCTATAAAAATCTATATTGAGAGAAGGGTGAAGTAGGGACCAAACCTAAAGTACTTCCCATCAATAGAAATTGTTCCAACTTTGTTATTCAATGATTCACTCATTCTCTATAATTTGAAATATATTGTCTCACTTTCAATTAAACATTCTTTACTGATAAAAGTATACATTCTCATCGTTTTTCTCCTTTAATTTTCTTTACTATATTTTGTGCCTTTTTCTTCAATAGAATAGTATTAATCTATAAAACATGCCACCCAGTTCTCAGTGACCTCAACATTCCATTAGTATTTCAATGGGGATTGTATTAAATTTATAGATTAGTCAGAATCTGACTTGTTTACAACTGTGCACTTTTCTTAAAGGACATGGTTTATCAACACACTCATTCTTTGATAACATTCTGTAACCATTTAAAGTTTTCTTCAACAAAAAGTTTATTTATTTGGTTCTGGCGCCATATCCAGGGGTTCTCCAGATTTACTCCTGGCTCTGTGCTCAGGGATCATTAGTGGTGGGGCTCAAGGTGCCAGAGATGAAAAATGGGTCAATAGCATGTGCTTAGGGGGGTGTTCTTTACATGACTATAATCATACAACTACAATCATATTTGTAATCACGGTGTTTAAATAAAGATAATTAAAAAAACAATGAGAGAAATAGAATGGCTGTCTCGAATACAGGCAGGGATTGGAAAGGGGGGGCATTGGTGGGAATGTAGCACTGGTGAACGGGGATGTTCTGCTGTTTATGACTGAAACCCAACTACAATCATGCTTGTAATTATGATGCTTAAATAAATATTTTATATTAATAAAAAAGAGCCTTGCTTTACCTGCTGTACTATCTCTCTGATCATCATATCTTAGAGTTTTTAATTAGAAAATTATAAATTTAAGAAAAAAAGAAAATTATTGATTCAAAGAATATTTTCACACTTTATTTCACAGGTGTGTGCATGTGAAATATACATTATTTCTAATTATTTTTGCTGTCTTATTGCTTGAATAGCATCTTTAGAAGAAAGCTGAGAAACAACTATGACAGCAGGTATCCATACCTCATTCTTGACTTTAGGGGGATGCCTCAAGAGTTTCGAATGGAGGGGCCAGAGCCGTGGCACAAGAAGTAAGGCATCTGTTTTTTCACTATGCTAGCCTAGGATGGACCACTGTTTAGTCCCCTGGCGCCCCTTATGGTCCCCCAAGCCAGGAGCGATTTCTGAGCACGTAGCCAAGAGTAACTCCTGAGCGTCACCGAGTTTGGTCAAAAACCAAAAAAAAAGTTTCAAATGTAATATTGCTAAGTTAAAGAAAGACAGTTTCTGCCAGCCTCCAGCTATTCTACCCCCTTTGGAAGATATAAAATGGTTTGGACCCTGGAAGAAAAAAAGAAAGCAGTTTTTGACAGATATCTTTCATTTAGCTTAGAAAATTTCTTTTATTCTTAGGTTTCAATTAATTGTATTTATTTTTGGTTTTTTGGGTACCCAGCGGTGCTCAGGGGTTATTCCTGACTGTGCTCAGAAATCAGCCCTGGCTTGGGGGACCATATATGATGCCGGGGATCAAACCTGCGTCTGTTCTGAGTCAGTCATGTGCAAGGCAAATGCCCTACCACTGTGCTTTCACTCAAGTGCCCTCAATTAATTTTTTATAATTTAAGATTAGTGACTAAATGTAATTAATTGCCTTTATCAATGTCTACTGAATACATAATAATGTTTCTCTTTTATTTTCTAATACTGAATTATTTTGATATCCCTGCAATAAACCTATTACTTAGAATAGGCCCTTTATTTAGAATCTTTGCAAATATTTGCATATATATTCACATATGGTCTAAGACAGAGATTTTCAAATGTGTTTGGCCTACTGTCCGCCCTTTACAGAAACAACACAAAATATTTTATTTAGTAAGTCCCTGGAAATCTACATTCCTAAACTGAACAAAGTGAAAGGGCTCTTCAATTGCATCAAATGCTATTCCTATCACCCTCAATTTACTCTATCAACCCTAGGGACAGTGTCACTCACTTTGGGAAATAGTAGTATGGTTTTCTTTTTGTATATACACTCTGTGGTCATCTTATTGTGAAAATTAAGTAGGTCTTATTAAATAGATTCAGAATGTTTTCATTTTCTTATTTATTTATTTGGGTTTTTTAGTTTATTATTATTTTTTATTATTTTTAGTTCATTTACTTTAGTTTATTTATTGATTGGTTGGTTTGGGAGCCACACCTGGTAATGCTCAGGGGTTACTCCTGGCTCTATGCTCAGAAATCACTCCTGGCAAGCTCGGGGGACCATATGGAATGTTAGGAATCAAACCAGGTCCATCCTGGGTCAGCTACATGCAAGGCAAATGCATGCTATCTCTCTGGCCTCGTGTTTGTTTGTTTGTTTGTTTATTTGGGGATCTCCAAGCAGAGCTCAGGGGAACCAGGGGACACTTCCACTAATTCCCAGTCATCCAGGTCAGAAGGGTATATGGTAGGGCCTGAAGATCCAAAGGTACTTCAACCCATAGGAGGCTTCCAGCATCACAACCTACAATGCTGCTATGGGCAGCACCATGCGTGATGGCTGTTTAATGGAAGAAAGCATCCAATCTTACCACCACAACACAATGTCTCTGAGCTGACTCACAGAGAAGGTACAAAGCCATTTGTCCCATGTCAACCAGTTTGTAGGTGGGAAAGCCAAAATTAGATTCCAGGCAGGAACAGAGCCAGATAGCTAGCAAGCCTTGAGCCGGAACATTTTGCAGTGACTCAAAGGCACTGTTACCAACCTTCCTGGCTACTGTGACAGCCCACTTACTCTCAGCTTTTGAATCTGAGCTAAACACAAGACAGGGCAAATTTCCTGGTACAATAGCAAAGCGCAAGTCTCTGCCCAGTACCATCCCAAACACTTAGCTCCCTGCTGCTGCTTGCTGTTCACTCTATGAACCATGTCTTTTTTTCACACTAGAAACTTCAGCTGCTATTTAGCTTTTTCAAGAACATCAGCTTCAGTGGCTGTTGCTGGTGCCACATCCTCCCCAATCATAATTTCAGGAATGGGTTACCATGCCAAGTGTAGAATGATGGCAGGGAGGACTGGTAAATGAAGACAGTCCTAGGAGGACCAAGGCTATGCTATGTTAGCCATTGCCCCCCCCCCCCCGCTATCTCACCCAAGCACAGCCCCTCCGCTCTGTACCTCAAAAAGTCTATCTACTCCATGGGAAATGAGAGGCCCATGCTAGTAACAGAGCTTCAAAACCCTCTAGCTGCGATTCTAAAAATCCCCACAGCTCTGAAAACCAACAGCTTATTGATGATGTTCAGTGTCATGGGTATCTGACTCAGCAGCTGCAATAACTGCCTGGTACAACTGAGGCCCCCATGGGCACTATGGCTAAGTGTGCAATGTGGACACATAGCTCCCTTTCCACTGCAGGGAAATGTCAGGGAAAAGTCCAGTGTTTGGGCTTCCAGGATTCAGAGGTGATTTTAGACCCATATTGACTAATTGGTGCCAGGACAGACCTACTGCCAAAGGCTTCACAGAGATTCTTGTGAAGACCTCATAGCTTAGATGTCGGACCATACGAACCCTAGCTGGGGAGACAGGAAGGGATGAGGCCACAAAGAGGAAAGATGGAAGCCCTCCCAGGAATCATTTGGTTTTAGGGGTGCTGGGGATAAAAGGGGTCTGATAAACCAGAATGATTCATAATTGTAAAAAGTGGAATAGGAGGGGTGACCTGGGAAGCAGGGTACCATTGGTGCCAAAACTCCCCCTGTGAGATTTAATTCCTGATTGCAGATTTCTGGGGAACTTTTGCTTTCTGAGGGGCAGAGCTGGGAGAGAGAGAGGTAAATGCAGTCTTGTTCCCTCACAGGAGCTCTCAGTTCCCAGTTCCTTTCAGCAGAGGATGGAATGGATATGGAAGGCCCTGCATGTCCCCTTGAGAGGCAGAGAAGCCTGCATTAACATTACCCCAGGGTGGGAGATGAAGTATAGGGAATGAGAGAAATGAAGTCAGAGAAAGCAGATGTCCATGCGGACATCTATGAAAACAGTGTGTTTATCTTCATAATGCCACTTCTTATGATAGAGATGCAAACCCTGAAGATACTGTGCAGGGTCCAAGGGGACTAATAATCCCCAACTGGAACAAAGTGGGAGTCCAATATCAAAGTCAAGTTCGTGAATGCTTCTGGCGCACCATTTGCCTCTCATAGCTCCAGCCTGCAGTGGAACATGCACATTATTGGTGGGTGCCCAGACATCTGGGATGCTATTTCTTAGGTGGATCCTGGAGGACCTCCTTCTCTGTCCCTCCAACTTGGAAGCTCTGTCCCCACACAGACACTCCTAGTCCTGGTGGTCATGGGAACACATGTCTAACATTGGGCAGCCCCATCTCTACTGTCCTCCTTCCAGGAGCTTTCTACACAGTGAGACACAGAAACCACCTCTCTGCTCCAAACACCTTTAAAGAAGAATGGAAGGGAGGTGCCAGCTTGGTGGCTCATTTTGATTCATAGCATTGTGATAATAATAAGGTTTTTCAGGCTTGGATTTTGACCTTACTTTTAGCTTCCTAGGTGATAGGAGTAGTTGTCCCAGAGGTGGCAACTGGAGTATTGACCCAATGGCCACATCATCACCATAGGGATGGTGGAGAGGCTACTCCACTGATGACATCCTGGGTCCCCAAATCAGCTCAGCTGGTAGTTCCTGGACTCAGGGCCCTAGGACAGTCTCTCAGGTATGTGAATTCTCATGTATCCTCCTGAGAACCCAGCTTGTACCTCAGGTCCTCCCAAGGATTTGGAGGGAAAAAAAAGAAGTATAAATTCACAGCAGTTGTAAAGACTGCAGAGGGAGATCCTGTGCTCCCCCATAAGGCTTCCCCTGGGAGTAGCATTTTCCCAAAACACAGTCTACCACCAATGAGTTTGACCTGGGTACAGTGGCCTTGTGCAGGTTCTCGTTACAGCACAGAGTCCTAATTCTCCACAGCACTCAAGGGACAGAACTGTTCCAAAGTCACAAGGACCTGCCTGCTGCTGTCTTGTCCTGACACTCTCCTGTCTCCAATTCCTGGCAGCCCCAAATTTCTTCTATACTCTACCTCTATAATTGTTGTCATTTTGAACCTATTGTTTACATAGAATGGCAAAGTGCAGAAAAGTTTGAGATAGCCTTTCACACTCAGCAACATGATCCACCCAATGGCCCTTGTAACAATATTGCTCTAGTAAGTGCTATATATGTAATACATGTACTGTATTATGTAGCAATGATCTGTTCCTTTTGTTTTGGAGCCACACCTGGTGGTACTTGGGGCTTCCTCCTGGTTCTGTGCTCAGGGATCACTCATGGAAAGCTTGGGGAACAATATGAGATTCAGGAGATCATACCCATGAGCTGTAGACAAGATCATACCCATAGACTGTAAACCCTATCAACGGTACTATTGCTCTGACTCCATTGGGGGAGTTGGACCACACCCAGTGATGCTTAGCAGTTATACCCAGCGCTGAACTCAGGAATCACTCCTGGCAGGGCTCAGGAGACCATATGGAGTGCCACGGATCAAACACAGGTTGGCTGTGTGCAAAGCAAGTACTCTACCTGCTGTACTTCGAGGAAGAGATGAGTCACAATTTGTGATCTACTCACTACAGATCATCTGGGTCCTATCTAGTTTGGGGCTAATAAAGCTATCCTAGAACATTCCTGCATAAGTTATTGTATAAGCATCATTTCCCTGAGTGAGGTAGGTGGACAGGAATGCAATTTCAGACAAATCTGGCAGGTTTATCTGAAACTGCAGCCTGTTCCCAGAAAAGCATCTTAGTTACCTACCAGCAGAATACATGACAGTGTTTTCCTGCATTTTTGATGACACTTGGCAGTAAGACTTTCTAGCTGTGGAGGTGTCTCCACTTCTTCCTGGAAAACAGAAGTGTCGGGTTATCAACTTCATGGTTTCATAAGAAATTCTCCCTCTCATTTCCCACTAGTGTGCATCTAAGTACATGTTTGCTGATTATTTTAAATTCAACTTTATTTAGAGGTCCTCCTTTTCCTGGGCCCCAAATCTCAAAACCCTAGGGAAAGACTGGCCTCTTAGGACCTGTAAAGTCTGATGACTTGATATTAAAAATGGTTGTGGGGTTGAAGAGGTAGTACAATGGTTAGGGTACTTGCCTTGCCTTAACCATGGTTGAGTTAGGTTCAATTCCTGGCATCCCATAGTTCTTTGAGCCCACCAGGAGTGATTCCAGGGTACAGAGCCTCTGGATGTGACCCCAAAACCAACCAAACAAACAAAGAAGAACCAGTTCTTTCCAACACACCCTGGCCTGAAACTGCCCACTTTGGGAAGTGTCTCAGCAGAAAAGCTCTCAGATAGCAAAAGTCCCAGGAAGCTACAGACTCAATCCAGGAGCCTGGGAGAATTCTTTTCAATTCCCAACCCCTTATGCGCAACTTCACAATGTGTTCCTTGAGAAAGAAAACCGCTTTAGTTAAAGAACCAAAAGGAGTGCCTTCACCCCTCATACACAGCTTCTGGTTGTGCTGCTTTTCATGGCAGTGTGGATGATTAAAAATGTTCATGAGAACTCATTTGGCTTTTAAAATTTTGTCTGTTAGAAAGATCTAAAAGGACAAATCAAAGAGGCCAAAGAAAGCCTCCCTTTCTTGCAACTGCCTTAGACCACACATTGCCTGCTGGGTGCTTGTGGCCTGAGCTGCATGTAGCTGTCCTGTCACTGAGAAAACCAGAGAACACTACAGCTGGTTCAGCTGCAGGGAGACCATTGGGTCTGTGTGTGCATGTATGTACATAAGGGTTTGTATGTGTGCATCGTAGCTCTATAGTTGGTTCAATTCCTATAGGGAGATCCTGCTGTGTCTATGTGTGTGAGTATATGTGTGTGTATATGTAGTCCTACAGTTGGCTCAGCCTTCTGCAGGGAGACCCAGCTCTGTGTGTGTGTGTGTGTGTGTGTGTGTGTGTGTGTGTACGCATGTGTGCTGACCCTAAGGTCTGGTCAGGCTGGTGTCTCCAGGCTGCAGTGAGGACTATACTGGCCTGGGGCCAGTAAAGCAGATGGAGGCTAGCAGTAGCAGGGCATCCTATACCCTGGGCTCCCTCCTGTGGCTGACACTGCCCTCCTGTGGGGGAAAGTGGTCCTGGCCAAAGAGGTGCTCCCCTCAGGGTGGGCCAATCTGCTCCCCTGGGCCACACACTAATCAATGGAGATTTCTGTGTGAAGTGAATCACTTCTCCAGGCACTTCCCCAGAGGTATGTAGAGCCCAGGTGTCACTCTCAACAGTGGTGGGACTGTGGTTTGACTTCTCTCAAACCTGGTTACATGATCCAGCTCAGACCTGGCAGCGCTAGAAGCCACCAAGATCACCCTAGTGGTGCTGGTGGGAGACTAGGACTATGCCTGGTGGTCTGCAGGGGCCATGTGGCAGAAGAATGCATCAGGGGTCATGCATTTACATCATTTCTTTGAGCTTCTCCAACCCAAACTGAACCTTAATGTTTGAGATATCATGGCAGTTTGAGGTGGTGGCAGATGGTATGATTAAGGACAAAGGTTTTGGGTGAAAGGAATGTTGTGGAGGTTCAAGGCAACCATGAATATGTGCCAAGGAGATTCTTTAAGGTATCCCTTCCCCCAAGGCCTTTAATAAGCTTCCTTTTGAGATGTTAAGCCCACCTGGATGGTCAGATCTGCCCTCACCTGGGATGTGCAGGGCTATTTTGGATAAAGAATAAAAGGTGCAGCCTGTGGGGAAGGGAGGAGGCAGCAAAACAGAAGGCAGAGAGCTAAAAGAGAAACTATAAAATAAGCTGCTCGCATAGGAAGTTTAGCAGAGAAATGCACATGGCAGATAGGTCCATAGAATAAAGCGAGCTGACTCCAATGAAACTTTGACTGCTTGTGAATTCATTTCTACACCATTACCCTGCAATCTTCATACCTGTCATCAGAGGGGCTAGAGGTGCTATGCTGAGGGAGGCCTCACCCAAAAGGTGGACTTTATACTTTATATATACTTCATATATACATATATATATATCTGAATATATCTGAATATATATATCTGAATATATATGAAGTATATATAAAGTATATATATATATATTTGGTTCAAAACCAAATATGTTATATTTGATTTAAAACCAAATATTTTATATATAGTATATATATTTATATACATTTAAAACCAATATATATATATTGGTTTTTGGGATACATCCATGATGCTCAGGAGTTACTCTGGCTATTGCTCAGAAATCAGTTCTTGGTTTGGCGGACCATATGGGATGCTGGGGATTAAACTGAGGTCCATCCTAGGCAGCCACATGCAAGGCAAACACCCTGCCTTTGTGCTATTCTCTGGCCCTATACTTCATACTTTATTTAACCAACAGATACCACTGAATAGGGCTGGAGTGAAAATACAGGGTGAACGGTACTTACTTCTCTTGCATGAAGTCAATCCCAATATGATCCTTGGCCTCACATGAGTCCCTGAGCACCAGCAGGAATTACCCCCAAGCACAGAATAATGAGTAGCCCCTCAGTGCCACAAAGAATAGCACAGTACTCCCTCCACCCCCCTAAATAACAGGGCACCAAACTAGCATGAGGACACTTTCAGCTAGTGACTAGGCTGATCTAAAATGCTTTTAAACAGAGAATGCCCATCAACCTGCTGCTCCACACTCAAAGCTAAGCTCGGCCAAGTTGAAAGCCCTGCCCCAGTCCTCTCTCCTTCATAGAATGTGGCCTCGTTCTACGATTTTCCTACAAAGAAAAGACTAAATTGCTTTCAGCTCAAGGACAGAGTTGATATTGGGTTGGCTTTCTAGCTGTTTCCATGGAAGCCTGATTCAAAAGGTGAATGCAGGGTGTGGTTTAACAAAACTGCTGTGAGAAGGACCTGATAAACCATACCTTAGTAGTGATGAAATGGAGTATCTGGGAAGATAGCCAACTTCCCTAAGCAATGATTCATACAACAGGCATAGCCTCAGGAGTGTCCCTGGGCTCTGTGAATGTGAGGTATCGACCATGGCTTCTATAGAGATTGAAAGTTGGGCCGGAGAGATAGCATGGAGGTGGGGCGTTTGCCTTTCATGCAGAAGGTCATCGGTTCAAATCCCGGTGTCCCATATGGTCCCCCGTGCCTGCCAGGAGCAATTTCTGAGCATGAAGCCAGGAGTAACCCCTGAGCACTGCCGGGTGTGATCCAAAAAAAACACAAAAAAAAAAAAAAAAAAAAAAAGAAAGTCAAAGTGGCCACCACAAAGATGGAGGTGGGTATCATTTCCTCCCAGACAGAGCTGTCACTTGAAGAGGGGGTAAGAAAATGGTTCCTAGACTGGTGTGCAAGCCCATCCTGTTAAGAGTCCTGGGCACTGGGGCCAGAGAGATAGCATGGAGGTAGGGACAGTGATTTGAATTCTGGCATCCCATATGCCTGCCAGGAGCGATTTCTGAGTGTAGAGCCAGGAATAACCCCTGAGTGCTGCTGGGTGTGACCCCCCCAAAAAAAAAAAAAGAGTCTTGGGCCCTGATGTCCATTTGAGTCACAGAACTAGTTTGTAGGGGAAACGCTTCTTATGCCACCTTCCTAACTTACTCACCATGAGGGCCAGAGCAATGTTCAGCAGGTAGTGTGCTTGCCTGAACTTGCTGACCTGAATTCAGTCTTCAGCATCCCATTTGGTTCCCTGCACCACCAGGAGTAATTCCTGAATGCAGAGCCTGGAGTAAGCCCTGAGCACTTTTGGTGTGCCATCCCCACCCCAACAAACAAAACAATTTATTCTCCAGAAGGCAGCCACCCATCAGTGTAATGACTCTGATGTCCAGCCATGGTGAGGTGCCTTCCTCCCTCTGAAGTCCTTGAGGCTTTCCCAGCACCACAACATCTTGGTAAATAATCACAAGTAACAGACATCTGCGTAATAATGACAACCTCCCCCTCTTCAAACACACACACACCACCACCACCACTACCACTGTCCAATAAAACTCAAAAAAAGATGTTCACAATCATTTAATGGATGTTCCAAACACACCCTTCATGGGGCAACAGGATGAATTCCATGATGGACACTGAGGACCCACTGGTCCAAACCATCCCTCGACCCCTTGCCATTTCCAGACACTTGGGTTATGCCCAGAGAGACTTGGGGAGGAACAACAAGATCACAATGCTAAAGCAATTCCTTGGGATTCTTACTTTCTCTTCCTTCTTTCCCTCCTTTTCCTAAGGGCCTTCTTCAGGGATCTGGACACTCAGGAGTGGATAAGGACAGAGACTGAAGTGGGTAATTCCACTGCACTAGACACAGAAGGGTGCTGCTAACCTCACACCCTAGATGCTGTCTTAGCAGGCACAGGCCTGTTCAATAAATAAAAGGGAGATTTCCAGCAGCCAACGCGCAGGGTAGGGCAAGTGGCCCTGCCCTCTACAACATGCCCACTACGTGTTGCACACCAGTACATCTGCAAAGGGTCCTTGGAGGTTCTTGTTGAAGATGCAGCGGACCCACACCAGATAGGTGGTGAAGGGCTTGATGTTCTCGGTGAAGGTGTGGTTCTGCAGGGTCAGGATGTAAGGCACATAGGTGTTCTCACCCTGCTCCTGCAGCCACACCTCATACTTGACCTCCCGTACCTTCAGGTACTTGAGATTCCACGGGATCTGCCAGGAGACGCTGAGGCGGGCCTCAGAGGCCCCCTGCACTGAGGCCTGGCATCGTGCCTCTCGCACCTTGCCCGGGTAGAGGCCGACTGTCCACTTCTGCTTCCGTTGCCCTGGACGGCCCTTTACCACTTGCCGAATGCTCTGCACAAGGGATGGGATGTCCACCTTGGTGTCCTGGTAGATTCGGAACAGCCATTCTGGGTTGCGGCAGCAGAGGTGCCTGGGGACTTCCTGGCTTTGCAGGATGCGTGCCTGCTCCGCCCGGTCGAGGTGGGTGATGCCCCCCTGGTCCCAGGGCCGCTCGGGGTGTGTGACCGTGTTCTCCGGTATCATGTTTCGCCATGCCACATACTGGAGGTCCATGCCGGGCAGTGTGGCCAGGGTCTTGTAGGGGGTGTAGTGGTCAGGATTGACAGCGTAGGGGAAGAGCTCCACGACAGTGGCTCCCCGGGGCAAGAAGAGGGCAGTGACCAGCTGGGCCCCATGCATGCTGACAAGCATGGACGCGTAGCTGACCAGTCGGACCACGTCCGCAAAGCTGTGATCCTCCAGGGTCACCCTTACCGTCTTCATCTGGAACTCCTGGGCCAGGGCAAGCAGCAGTTCTGCCTCGTTCAGGATGAGTCTATTTTGCGTGCGACTGAAGACCAGGATGTACTCCTCCCCGAGGGGGGAGCCTGTGTGGCTCACATTCAGCTTCCTGGTCATGTAGAATGCAAACTGCCGGATCTCGGTGCCAGAGACAAGGATGTTGGCTTTGGGGCCCTGGGGCTGCACAAAGCCGTACTGGTACCAGGTGGTGATCTTGGAGAGGCCCACGAACGCTTGTGCAAAGCACAGTAGCCGGCCCAGGGACTTGAGCTGGGTCCGCAGGAGCGGCTGTTTGGGGCTGAGCAGCCTGTAGAGGTCAAAGTGCGCCCCTTCGCCCCAGCCCTCCATGAAGAAGAGCCGTGCCTCCTGCGCCAGGCCCGGGAACTGGCGCAGCGTGTAGAAGAGAGGCAGCAGGTCATCATGGAAGACGTGCATCAGGTTGTCGGGGTTGAAGCGGTTGAGGATGAAGGCCACGTCAGGAACAAATACTGGCTTGGGCATGAAACGCAAGGCCGCAGTTGGCAGCTCCACGAAGTTGAAGTACTGGGTGTTGTGGTCCTCGACGGTGGACAGGTCGAGCAGGGCCGGCTGGAAGCGCCGGGAGCCCAGGTTGGGCAGCATGACGGAGATGTTGCCATGGAAGAAGATGAACTCCTCCGCCTCGTTGGAGTAGCAGAGCCACTTGAAGCGGCAGACCCGGTCCGTGTGCGTTCGGCCGCTGCACACCATGTGCGTCCCGCTCTCCGTCAGCATCTGCAGGGCCTTGGGGTAGTTGACCCTTAGCACGGGGGCCTGCTCGGAGGCTTGGCGACCCACGGCCAGCTCCTCCTCCAGGGTGGCCGCATGCTCACAGAGCCGCACGTGCTTCCAAAGGACTGCAGCCAGCACTGACACCAGCAGGGCATTGAGCACAGCTGAGAGGTGCATCCTCGCACACGCTGCGGCCAGGAGGCCCTAGGGAGAAGGTGGCTGCAGGGAAGTGTTGCAGGTCTGGTGCACTTCACCCATCCCTGTAGGCACCCAGTGGCCTAGCAAGCGTCTGCAGGAGAGAAGAAAGAAAAGGCATAGAGAAATAACTGCACCAACAACTATCATGACAATGGTAGTGAGTGAGAGAAATAGAATGCCGGTCTCGAAGATAGGCAGGGGTGGGGGAGGAAAGAGATGGGGCATTGTGGTGAAAATGTTGCACTGGTGAAGGCGTGTTCTTTTCTATAACTGAAATCTAACTATAAACATGCTTGTAGTGTGGTGCTTAAATAAAGATATATGTGTGTATATATTATATGTGTGTATATTATATATATATATATATATATATGTATGTATATATAAAGGCATTGACGACAGGCTATTTGACATAATAACAAGCAACTGCTGCAGGCCCGAATCTGGGCTGGGCTTTGCTGCCCACCATAACCCTGGATCCTGACACTATATGGCATATTTCATGGGGATGAAAGATGAAACTCTCAAAGTATTGGGAGTTGGCCCACAACCTACTTTGGCTGATGAGGTGTTTGCTGACAGACATGCTTCAGATCCATGGTCCTTGGGGGCTGCCAAGTGGAATGGTGGGAGACATTGGTGGGAGACATGAGACCCAGGTCACAACCTAATTTGAGCTCTCCAGTGAACCAATTTCCCTTATATTTTTTAGTGTCTGCCTAAACCCTCAGAACATTCATTTAGAATTAAGACCCGTAGACAAGTCTTGAGATGAAATGAGACTGAATGAGGTTGGGTCCTATGTCCAACTAGAGAGTCCCTGTAGAGGATAGAAAAGAGACGAGAAGCAGTGAAGGCTACATGCAGAGTTAGACAAATGGGAACAGCAGCTTCTGAAATTACCAGGTGCCCTGGGACCTTCCCTGGGCTCTCAGAGACAGCATGGCCCTACTGGACCTGCCTCTTGGACTTCCAACCTCTAGAATTATGCAAGAAAACATTATGGTCATTTCACACCATAAAACAGTGGTGATCTGCTGCAGAAGCCCTTGGGACACAAACACAGAAACCATAAAAATTAACTTAAGAAGAGGCATTATTTGGTGAGGTAGACAGCTAAAAAGGTTGGAGGAGCCCAGGGTTTGATACCTAGCAATGCATGGCAATGCATGGTCCCTTACGTTCTGCTGGAAATTAACCCCCTTTCCAGCAATAAAACAATAAATGAGCAAATAAAAAATAAAAGATTGCTTTTTAGGAAGTTCCATAAGCACAAAAGTTAAGTACTCATTTGGAAAATTCCCCTCATTTTACTGAGAGTGATTTTGACACATCTCCCTCCCAAAATCAAAGCCAATGGCAGCTGTAGTTAGGGTCCAAGGAAGACAGTGGAACCTCACACACTCCATGCAACTCCCCTTTTCCATACAGCAGCCTCATTCCAGGTCCTGCTCTGCTTTGCCAGTGATTTGCTGCTCAGAAACATCTCAAAAAAAAAAATTTTTTTTAAATTAACTAATTAAAAAAAAGAAACATCTCATCTCAAAATTTCCTCCCCTGGCCACTGAGCTGTAGCCTCCATTCACTGGCCTCAGGGAACTTGCTCTACCAGTTAGTTTGATTATTGGGGTGTTCTTCTGGACATACCCTTCTATGCATCACAACTCAGTCCAGTGCTGTCTCCACACAGCCTAAGCCAGCCTGGCTCTGTCCTCTTGAAGCTTCTATAGACATTTCCAGAAGAGGAAGGTATGGCCTGGAAAGTGAGAGGATCAAGCTGAACTGTAAAATTTACTGTGTAGGCCTTATAAACTTAGGGTTCCCAGCAGCAGCAAATGGGATATAAGTGCTCACCCTGTGGTGGTCAGAAAGGGGATTGGTCAAAGACAGAGCAGGTGGTTTACCAATAAAGGCATTAATACTTTACCTCTCATGTCAGGGTAACCCTGGTGTGGCTAATGCAGGGGTGGCGAACAGGATTTTTACCCTCATTCAAAATGGCAAAACGCAATATGTGTTTAATATATTACTGTTAAAATCATATGCTTTTGTGTGAGTGTTTGTCTGTTTTGGCAGGTCACTGCATGGTGTGGCTCTCTGACTCCCAGAGTTTAAAATTTTGGCTCTTTATGTTGAACTTGTTCACCACCCCTGGGCTAATGGATGGATGGCCTTGGGCATCTCACCCTCTATAGGAGTGTCCTGGAGGGAGTTTCAGATCTCCAGAACTTTTCTCGATGCTGAGAGCAGGACCTAGGCTGTGGCCAGCCAGCACACATCTAGACACTCCTAAATGATCTCCAATTTCCTAGGTCAGTCTGCCTCTGTCGTCTCCCTAGGGTTAGCAGAGTACTTGTAACAGTACCAATTTTTACTGAATTTCTCCTGCCATTTAACCTCAATCCCTTTTAACTCTGTTTCCCTAAAAGAGGGTTCTGGGGTCCCCTAGCTGACCTTTAAGATTTCTTGTCTGCATGAGGAGTAGGGATCCTACTACAAAGAGGAAAACTTCCTCACTGTATTTATGCAAATCAACATAATGCCATGAAACATCAAAAATACTAAAGGGGGGGCCGGGCGGTGGCGCTGGAGGTAAGGTGCCTGCCTTGCCTGCGCTAGCCTAGGACGGACCGCGGTTCGATCCCCCGGTGTCCCATATGGTCCCCCAAGCCAGGAGCGACTTCTGAGCGCATAGCCAGGAGTAACCCCTGAGCGTCACAGGGTGTGGCCCAAAAACCAAAAAAAAAAAAAAAAAAATACTAAAGGTGCCAAGAGAAGAGAAAAATCAATGTTTCTAAATTTACAGAACACACAGAACAACCATTATGCATAGTATTTTAAATCCCATTTGGAAAACCTTGATTTCCTGTAATTTCTTAAGGTTCAATTTTTCTAAGAGAACTGCAACATAAGTCTAGAGCTTCTAAGCTTCTTTTCCATAGAATTCTCTATACAAAACATTAGCTCTTTTGTAATTTAGAGATATACTAATAACAATACAGTTTGACCATAATTTTTTCTAACACAACCCTAAACCTACACATTACTTTGTTCTACTTTTTTTTAACTTTCCTCCATCCCAATTTGACTCACACAGAATTTTCTCTTTAAATAATGAGGTGCCCCAAATGGACATTTCTCCAGTATTGCTGTGTTTATGCAAGGGAACAAGCCAAGATTATTCAGCTATCTGGCAAGGTTCAAGGTGAAGGTGGGGATAAAAACTATTTTTCTGTAGCTGATTGAATTAAATGCATTCTAGCATGCTCAACTTAAAGCCCACTCCTCTTGGGTACTTACTGGTTACCATAGACTGGTCAAAAGGAACTAAAAGCTGTAAATGCAATCACTAGTCTGGCTAGAGCGTTACCAGGGACAACTTTCACTAAATAGAAGTAAGGAGAAGTAACTCAGAGCTGTCTTTATTGGAGTTACTGAACCCAGCGGGAGAACCCAGTGGGAGACCTGGACATACCAGGTAGTCTATCAAGGAAGGATACAAGGGAGCAGTAGGAAGGTACCCCTAGACAATAGCCCATCATTTTAAACATCACCAAAAAGCTAGAACCTCCCTATATAATTCTCTTTTTTGGGTTTGATATTTGGCCATACCTGGCAGCACTCGAGGTTTACTCCTGGCTCTGCACTCAGAAATCACTCTTGGCAGGCTCAGGGGACCATATGGGATATCAGGAATAGAGCCTGGGCTCATCCCAGGTCAGCATCGTGTAAGGCAAACATCCATCACTGTGCTATCACTATGGCCCCTATAATCATCTTCATGACCTTGCACGGGGGTTCATCTCCTTCTATAGATGACCCTATGTGGGCTTTGAACTTCCGGCCTTCCGGCTTGGGAAGGATCTCCTTCCTTCCTGGGAGCCGGGAGTCTCTGCCAGCATGGGTTTCGGCAGACCTTCGCTGTGCCAAAGGCCTTTTTAACCAGGCCCAGGGTCGAGGTGCGGGACTTGGGTCACCCCAGTACCCCTCTACCTCCTTCCTCCGGAGCTCCAGGGCTTCCCCTGGGCCACATGCCTGGACAAGCCAGCAAGGTGGGTCCCTTGGAGGAGCTTATGGGGTACACTAGGCTTTCCCCACTCCCAAGCCGGCTCCAGAGGGAGGCTTAAGGTGCAGGCTTTGAACTTCCGCCCGGGAAGGATCTCCTGCCTTCCTGGGAGCCAGGAGTCTCTGCCAGCATGGGTTTTGGCAGACCTCCATTGTGCCAAAGGACTTTTTTATACTTGGAGGAGCTTAACTGGGGGTGGCTGATAGTTGCTCGGCTGTACTAAGGCAGTCACTGGTAATTTCCTATCAGTCTACACGTTCCAAACCGCGTGGGGGCTAGTGCCCCCGTGCGCACAATATATATTAATAGTACTCCATATCCTTAAGATATGTTTTATGTATAGAAAATGTCCATTTTGTATTCTGCTCTTTATCACACCCCTACAAAACTCATTTTTACTCTTTAACTCTCTCACCCCGAACCATCATTACCCCACATTTACCCTATTTTTGTCCCCCCCCCCACATTTACCCTTTTTAACTTCAGTAGTGCACTATCCAAAATCAAAGACCAACGTGGTGCACTGGATTTAACACCTACCCAACTATTTCAAAAGCATAAAACAGACAAGTATGCCCTTTGAATATTTTATATCTATTTTCTTTGACAGCTATATCTCTTACTAAATATTCTCTTATATAGTGACGATTTCCCCTACTTTTTATCTTTTCTTCTCTTTGTGAACTGATCAGTAAGAAATTTGGTGAAAGATTCCCTCAGTTTATAGCTTCTGTATGAACCAAGTCACGGGGACTGTTGGACCTGTTCTTGCAGCCCCCATATGTACCAATAATGCCACATGGCATTATTCCTTGTTTGCATAAGCACATTAAAATGGTGAAATTCTATACATACAAATAAGTTCTTATCTAATAGAGATGGGAACACACAAAACTTGTAGTACAATTGGACCTTACACCCTGAACATTGACATAATGACCTGGCACAGGCCTCAAAAGAATGGGCATTCTCCATTCACCCCTGAACTAGGGAAGCCACCTACGAAACATCCAACATTGTCTATAACATCACCTGGAAGCAATCCTCTACCAGGGAAGACCCTACCGCTGCTCTGACATCGACCTACTCAAAAGAGACTTCCCTTAACACTGAGAAGACTTAACAACAATAATGCCCTGCTTACTGGACAGGGCTCTCTGCATTGCCCTTTAATTGTGAGGTGAAACTAGAGGATGCTCAACACCAGCCTGACTTCAATGTAGGATATGCAGATTCCAGGATCTTTTGCCAACAACAGAGACTGTTTGAAAAATAAAACTGTATTGGCACTACAGACAAGGACTTGGATTAAACAAACTATTTTGCTGGAGCCTAGAGCTGGTCTTATACCAGGAAACTTCAGGGGTAGGGTCTCCTTGTATTTAGACCAAGGCTTTTCCTTTCCACGTCACCCATATTTTGGTGGGCCTATGCAAACAGTAATTGCCACTCTAACACCGTTTTTACTTTACTCCTTTGACTCTAAACCTTTTTTTTTTTTTTTTTTTTTTTTGGTTTTTTGGGCCACACCCGGCAGTGCTCAGGGGTTACTCCTGGCTGTCTGCTCAAAAATAGCTCCTGGCAGGCACGGGGGACCATATGGGGCACCGGGATTCGAACCAACCACCTTTGGTCCTGGATCGGCTGCTTGCAAGGCAAACGCTGCTGTGCTATCTCTCCGGGCCCGACTCTAAACCTTAAAAAAAAAACACTACTTAAACTTTTGAGGTTAACATAAATTAATATGTATATGCATGGAAATGTAAAAAATACTATGCCTTCAATGTTTAAGGAGTTACACAAATATCATGACTTTAAATTGCTTTGTGTACCACTAAGAAATGTTATAATACATCTGGAGACTTGAGGGGCAAAGTAATTGTACATGGGTTCTGTTTTATTTCTTCTTAATGTTCCTTGATTGTATGTTAAAAATTAAGGTGTCAGCAACGGGATTTCTGAGAACTCTGTTTATTGGTGATTGTCCTTCCACAGTAACTTTACCTTGTCCTCTTCCTTTGCATCATTGTTCTCATAATTAAAAATAAATAATAAAAAGAAAAAGAAATGAGAGCTAAAAAAAAGGTAAAGTGATATATGCATGATACCTCTTCATTAACAATATTGCAAACCAAAGTGTCTAAAAGGAAGAAAGAGAGAAGAAAATTGTCTGCCAGAGGGACAGGCACAGTGGAGGGCAGTGGGGAAGGCAGGAGGGAAATTTGGGGACATTGGTAATGGAAAAGGGATGAAGGAATGGGTGTTGGACATTGTATGACCGAAATTCAGTTGTGAACATTTTTGTAACTGACTATATCATGGTTATTCAATTAAAAATGTGTTAAAGAAATAAAAATATATAATTGGAAAAAAAAAAAAAGAAAGATGACCCTAACCAGTCAGTTTGGAGCCTATTGGCAGACAGATTAAAGTTTTGTTTAGCTTTAAAAAATAACAGTAGTTTATAACCTAAGGAGTAAAATTAATATCCATGAGTTCAAATTAATATGAGTAATTGAATAGACAAATAAGGAAGAATGTCCTTAAATTCCAATTCCAATTTATAAATGTAAAGGCAATAAAAAAGATAGGAAATCACCATTTGGCAAACATCACAGAAATAATTGTTCCAGGCAAGAACACTGATGGATGGTAAAATTAGAAAATAAAACTAAGATGAGAATCAAGATATCTGCATAGTCCCTGGGAGAGAGAGATTAATTACAAAGACAAAATAAAGAAATGTCACTGTATAGAAGCTGGCAGACATCCCTGGGTCAAGTAATTAACACACTCAATATGCACCCTATATATAAGGCACTTGGAAGAATTGGTATGGACAGAAGACAGGACAGGCTAGCCTACAATGACATTATGAGGTATTCTGGGCTCAAGGATTATCATTCAATGGGAAAACTAGTAATGCAGGAATATGGTGAGTAAAACACAAGAACCAGGATCAGACGATCTGATCCTCTAACTTGAACACTTATAAACCAGGCAGATTACAAAATGATTGGAGGAAATGGATGTATATCAACAGCCAACCCTTTCCTTGCTGATGGAGCAATATTGAGATACTTTACCTGGGCTCTTAGAGAGTCCCCTGATGGACCATGGGGTCCCTTCAGTGGCAACAGGCCTGGCACAAACTCCCTTCCCATACCCAACCCCATCACATCTCCAGGCCTGTTTCTGTTTAATGTTGGGCAGGAAAGGGCCCTTTGGAAGTACACCTCGAGAAACCATCTCACCATAAAAGGTCTGGAAAGATAAAAAAACCATACATGCAAATGTTTGCAGAGATGAGATGGACTTCTGAGAGAAGCCATCCTGACGGACAATGGCCAGACCCAGTCTGGAGATGGCCCACAGGTGGATGACACCCCATAAGATTGAGAGACACATGCTCCCTCCTCCCCAAAAGCTGGCTGTCCTCCTTTACAGCTCCCCAGCTATGTGTCTCCCCAAAGCTGAATCAATTATGGAAAAAACCCTGTGTGATAACTTTACAAATAGCTCAGCCATTGAATTCTTTTTTTAACATTATAATTACATTGTAACTTTTATTTTTTTCTTTATTTAAGCACCATGATTACATACATGATTGTAGTTGGATTTCAGTTCATAAAAAGAACACTCCCTTCACCAGTGCAACATTCCCACCACCAATGTCCCCCATCTCCCTCCTTCCTAGCCCCTGCCTGTATTCGAGATAGGCATTCTACTTTTCTCACTCATTAATATTGTCATGGTAGCTGTTAGTGTTGTTATTTCTCTAACTGCACTCACCACTCTTTGTGGTGAACTTCATATCGAGAGCTGGTCCTTCCAGCCCTCAACTCTATTGTCTCTGGACATTATTACAATCATGTCCTTAATTTTTCTTAAAACCCAGATAAGTGAGACTATCTGTGTCTTATCTCCCTCTGACTTATTTCACTCGGTATAATAGATTCAATGTACATCCATGTATAGGAAAATTTCATGACTTCATCTCTCCTGACAGCTGCATAATATTCCATTGTGTAAATGTAACAGTTTCTTTAGCCATTCATCTATCGAAGGGAATCTTGATTGGTTCCAGAGTCTGGCTATTGGAAATAGCATCTCAAAGCATTGAATTCTGAAGCTGCCCACACCTCCAGCCCCATTCTATGTGTGAGCCCTCTTTCTTTCTTTTCTTTCTTTCTTTCTTTCTTTCTTTCTTTCTTTCTTTCTTTCTTTCTTTCTTTCTTTCTTTCTTTCTTTCTTTCTTTCTTTCTTTCTTCCTTCCTTCCTTCCTTCCTTCCTTCCTTCCTTCCTTCTTTCTTTCTCTCTCTCTCTCTCTTTCCTTCCTTCCTTCCTTCCTTCCTTCCTTCCTTCCTTCCTTCCTTCCTTCCTCCCTTCCTCCCTCCCTCCCTCCCTCCCTCGCTTCCTTCCTTCCTTCCTTCCTTCCTTCCTTCCTTCCTTCCTTCCTTCCTTCCTTCCTTTCTTTCTTTCTTTCTTTCTTTCACACTAGGATTGCCCGTGTCCTTTAGAGCATGATATCTCCTAACTTTCAGTGTGCATGTACACACACACGGATGCATGCACATTCTGTCTTCTCTCCAGAGATCACATGCTCTGGAGGATTAGGACCCTCGCTCAATAAAATGATTTCACTTCCTTTACTGTCTTCTCAAGAAATACTCAGGGGCCTGGACACAGCTAAAGGTCTTTTCTTGGACTTCTTCCACTGCTAGAGCCTTGCTATGCTGCAATCTGAGAATTTTTGAGACCCACAGCCTCCAGAATATGTGATGAGAGGGCCCAGATCAGCTTCAACAGTGGGTCTCAGTAGTAGCTTGGCAATCATCAGAGTGGGGTGGGCAGGCTGGAATGTCCATCCTACACAGGACCTCATGAGATGGGACCTAATCTGATCTTCCTAGGCATGCAACCCACTCAAACATCAGGATTGGATATAAATAACTTACTTTCACTTGAACCCAGTCTTAGAAGAAAATCCAATTGGAGATATAAATTTGGACAAAGAGGTCACAGACCAGGTCAGTTTTCATTTTGTTTTTTTGTTTGTTTTTGTGTTTTGGGCCACACTCATTTGATACTTGGGGTTACTCTTGGCTCTGCACTCATAAATCGTCCCTGGCTTTGGGGCACCATATGGGACGCTGGAGGATCAAACCGCAGTTAGTCCTAGGCTAGCACCTACAAGACACTTTACCTCTAGCGCCACCTCTCCGGCCCCACCAGGTCAGTTTTCATTGTGACTCAGACATGGAAGGACTGCCAGTCTTGGTGATAGCAGGTAGAATTGTGGGAGAGACCTCATGCCACTACTGGCTCTGGTCTGGGAGACCAAGACAGACACCCTGCACCAAGGCTGCCCTCAACAGGTTGTGGCTGACTGAATGCCTGGGATACTCACTGCCTGGTCCTGCACTTGAGTGACTAGTGCTCACAACATTCCATGCATTGACTGTGTCCTAGGACAACAGCAAAGATAGGTGGTAATTCCCACATCAGGAATGTGGAATGAACCTCCCTTCACTGCTCCTGACTACTAAACACGCCATCCTTGGTACTTCATGCTGAAGTAGTTGCTTCCTTTGGACCTTAAGAGCAGAGTTGGCATTGCCACTCCCTTCCCTGCTGTCCCTCATCCTCTCTCTCCCGGTAAAGCCACATTAAAAGTCACTGTGTGCAGACTGGCAAGACTACATACTCCCCCAGTCCTAGCAGAGGGCCGCTGCCCCACCACCACCCTCCCCACATAGCAACAAAGATTATGTGTCCCATTCTCCACTAAAGAGACCTAGACACTGGCCACAGGGCCATGGGTCAGGCTATGACCCTAGGCATTTTCAGCAGGGCTGCCTATCACTATGAGGCTTCTCGGATAAGAAACAAGGAGGGGGCCCGGAGAGATAGCACAGCGGTGTTTGCCTTGCAAGCAGCCGATCCAGGACCAAAGGTGGTTGGTTCGAATCCCGGAGTCCCATATGGTCCCCCGTGCCTGCCAGGGGCTATTTATGAGCAGACGGCCAGGAGTAACCCCTGAGCACTGCTGGGTGTGGCCCAAAAACAAAAACAAAAACAAAACAAGAAACAAGGAGGACTCAGAGGTGGGGACCTCGTAAGGTAATACAGTTAGTCTCCAAGTCCTGACTGCCTATAGAACTAGAAGAGCAAGATCCAATTTTGAAAGTCTGGACAATTCACTTCTGGGGATGAGGACAAAGCCAGCCAACATGTTTTATTCAAACTGGCCTTTCCTTGTTTTTGGCCCCAGAAGCACTGATTCGAAGGTCAGTCTGACTCAGCAGCCAGCTCAGAAGTGCCTCTCTGGAACCATGAGCAAACACTCCTTCATGTTCAATGTGAAAGGTTATCAACACTAAGTCTTCTCTGACCATTAATTAGGAAAGGCAGAGGTGGCAAAAGAGCACATTCACCCTGCTGTTCAAATATACCAGTCAGAAATTGAGCTCCCATACAATCCAGCTATACCACTTCTAGGGATATACCCTAGGAACACAAAAATACAATTAAAAAAATCCCTTCCTCGGGCCCGGAGAGATAGCACAGCGGTGTTTGCCTTGCAAGCAGCCGATCCAGGACCAAAGGTGGTTGGTTCGAATCCCGGTGTCTCATATGGTCCCCCGTGCCTGCCAGGAGCTGTTTCTGAGCAGACAGCCAGGAGTAACCCCTGAGCACTGCCGGGTGTGACCCAAAAAAAAAAAACCAAAAAAAAAAAAAATTCCTTCCTCATACCTATATTCATTGCAGCGCTATTTACAATAGCCAGACTCTGGAAACAACCTAAATGCCCCTCAACAGATGAATAGCTAAAGAAACTGTGGTATATATACACAATGAATATTATGCAGCCGTCAGGAGAGATGAAGTCATGAAATTTTCCTATACATGATGTACATGGAATCTATTATGCTGAGTAAAATAAGTCAGAGGGAGAGAGATAGACACAGAATAGTCTCATTCATCTATGGGTTTTAAGAAAAATAAAAGACATTTTGCAATAATTCTCAGAGACAAAAGAGAGGCTTCCAGCCCACAACATGAAGCTCACCACAAAAAGTGGTGAGTGCAGTTAGAAAAATAACCACACTGAGAACTATCATAACAATGTAAATGAATGAGGGAAATAGAAAGCCTGTCTAGAGCACAGGTGGGGGTGAGGTAGAGAGGAGGGAGACTTGGGACATTGGTGATGGGAATGTTACACTGGTGAAGGGGTGTGTTCTTTATGTGACTAACACCCGACTACAATTATATTTGTAATCAAGGTGTTTAAATAAAGTTATATACAAAATAAAACAAATACGCCAGTGTCCCCATCCAAAACTTTTTTTTTTTTTTTTTTTTTTTTTTTGCTTTTTGGGCTACACCCGGTGACACTAAGGGGTTACTCCTGGCTTTGCACTCAGAAATCGCTCCTGACTTGGGGGACCATATGGGACACCGGGGATCGAACCAGGTCCAACTTGGGTCAGCTGCGTGCCAAACGCCCTACCACTTGTGCCACCTCTCTGTCCCCCATCCAAAACTTTAACCACATGGCCTAAAGTTATTTAGAACACTTCCCTTGCTTGCTTTTGTTTGTTTGTTTGTTTTGGTTTTGGATTTTTGGGCCACACCTAGCAGCCCTCAAGGGTTACTCCTGGCTCTGTGTTCAGAAATCGCTCCTGGCAGGTTCAAGGGACCATATGGGATGCCGGGCATCAAACCCAGGGGAGTCCTGGGTTGGTCACATGCAAGGCAAATGCCCTACCACTATCACTCTGGTCTCCCTACTTGATTCTGATTTTAAAAAAGAAGAAAATAAAAACAAAAACCCCTAGTCTTGAATCAGGGAGAAGAAGCTGATCTTTCCTCCTTCATGGAAGCATCATAAGGCTTCTTTCCTGTTTTCATCTTATTTCGTTTTCCTGTTTTTATTTTGTGTCAGGGAAAAAACCTAGGGCTTCATAAAAACCAAAGCCCACGTTCATCACTGAGCTCTATTCCAGACCCTCTAATGTTGCATTGATTTCTCCAAAACCATAGCCATGGGCCTAGGACTCATGTGCATCTCAGGAGTTGGCCCCTCCTCTCAGGTCAGCCTTGCAGAACATAGCAGCATGGATGCCAAGGTCACCCCACTTATTCTCTGTTTCAGGCAGCAGACTGAGGACCCGATTTGGTATGAAGTACAAAGAACTGCATGGCTCAGACAGGGCAGAGCAAAAGTGCAAGAATACTTTTTTTTGTTTGTTTGTTTTTTTGGGGCACACCCGTTTGATGCTCAGGGGTTACTCCTGGCTAAGTGTTCAGAAATTGCCCCTGGCTTGGGGGGACCATATGGGACGCTGGGGGACAAAACCATGGTCCTTGGCTAGCGCTTGCAAGGCAGACACCTTACCTCTAGCGCCACCTCACTGGCTCCAAAGAATACTTTTCAAAAGACAAGAAAAAAGACAAAAGCAAATTCCTGAAAAATGGAGGACATTTCAAACCTCACTCCCCATTTCACTCAGCTCCACAGACATGAGGAGGACCCCATTTGTCCTGAGAAGCACTACAAGGAGGTATCACTACTACCACAGCATCCACAGATGCTGCAAGAGATGGGAAGCCGAGGGGTGTAGGGAGGAGGGCAATGGAGTGAGGTGCCTGCCATGGAGGGGTGGGGTGATGGTCTAGAGCTATTCATCTGGCTGTGGGAACAGGTTCCAAGACTGGGGGTTCCTGGCCAGCTCCAGACACAAGCTCAGACTAGGATCTGATAAGGTATAAAAACGTCAAGATTTCTTACTTTTGCATGAAGGGGGGGGCGGTGTATGGGTCACACTTGGCAGTGCTCAGGAATCACTTCCAGTGGGACTCAGAGGACTATATACATGACAGCGGGGATTGAACAAGGGTTAGCCATATGCAAAACAAGCTGTACTATCTCTTCGGATTTCTAGGCTGAGGGCAGGGGTATAAACTCACACACCATGACCAAATGGCCAGGCCCATCTGGCTGATATTTGTCTGGGGAAGGGAAGAGGGATCTGTTTGTATCCGGCGGCTCAGGCTGCCATCACAAAATACCACTAGAGAATTTAAACCACAGAACTTTATGTCCTCCCTATGGAGGCCAGGGCCATGCTTCCCAGCACACCATGAGTGGGTGGAGACTCTGATCTCTGTTCCTTTCCTGCTAAAGACACTAACCTGTAAAAAAAAAAAAAAAAAGAAAAAAAAGGGGGCCGGGCGGTGGCGCTGGAGGTAAGGTGCCTGCCTTACCTGCGCTAGCCTAGGAGATGGACCGCGGTTCGATCCCCCGGCGTCCCATATGGTCCCCCAAGCCAGGAGCGACTTCTGAGCGCATAGCAAGGAGTAACCCCTGAGCGTCACCGGGTGTGGCCCAAAAACCAAAAAAAAAAAAAAAAAGACACTAACCTGTTCTACTAGACCAGGCTTCTCTTATCTGAGACTTCCTTTTACTGTAATGATCCCCTTATAGGCTCTATCTCCCTAAAATCAGTCATGGAGGGAAAGAGAGCTTCAGTACATCATTTGCAAGCAGAGACTCAGGGTTCAGTCCATAATGTCTCACTCCCCTAGCCTGGAGAAGCTAGTAATCCATTAGAGATGGGAAAGGTTCTAATTGGTAACTCATAGCAACTGTTTTAATAGAGTGAAGATGATGTGTGTACCCAAGGGCTAATGAGGCAGCCTCCCCACTGGCTGTGAACAGTTCACATGCAGTTCTGTCTAGAAATATAGAAAGCCCTGCCAGACTCCACCTGCCTCCCCTCTCAACCCCCAACTGCAGGCCCCTACTCTCCTTTGGGCATGGGGCTGTGGGGGACAGGGGTTGTACCACTGGTACCACCAGACTTTTTAGGAGTCTCCAAGACAAAAAAGGCTATGAAGGCACCTCCCCAAATTTTTTTTTTTTTTGGTTTTTGGGCCACACCCTGTGACGCTCAGGGGTTACTCCTGGCTATGCGCTCAGAAGTTGCTCCTGGCTTCTTGGGGGACCATATGGGACGCCAGGGGATCGAACCGCGGTCCGTCCTAGGCTAGCGCAGGCAAGGCAGGCACCTTACCTCCAGCACCACCGCCCGGCCCCTCCCCAAATTTTTTTTCATTTATTGACAGGATAACAACTATACTCTTCAGGACTGTTATTATCCCATTGAAAACCAAGGACACATTCTCCTGTATGTTACTGAAAATGTGCTTTTATCCTAAAAGCAGGCTGAAAATGCTTTTATAAATGTGCTTTTTTATCTGAAATGCCTGCACCTGGAGGGTCAGAGGACATTTCGCTTTAGGAAACATGGGATACTTGCAGAGAAGCACAAAGAAGTATGCCAGGCATACTGATGCATGCCAGGCAGACATGCTGGGTGAAGACAGGCATCCCCAGGAAGCATCTGTAGGTGAGTTTGAAGGGGTCTTTGTGGTAGCAAGATACAAAGTAAGAAGCTGATATTGTAGGTGATGACATGGGGGTGGGGGGCATAGTGTAACTGGGGGCAAAAGAATCCATTTTGAATACAAATAAGCCCAATGGCTCATTTGAAGACATTTAAGACAGAAAACCCATCCAAGGGGCCCAGTCTGGAAAACCTTTAAGATGCAAAATTGCAGGGATAAAGAGTATATAAAGTAGTAGGCTGATAAAGTACTTCTCACATGTTTCCAACCTGGGTTCTGCCCCAGTACCTCATAAGGGTCTGAGTCCCTCTAGAACTCACATCAGTCAGTCCTGAATTTCCACCAGGCACTGTCCCAGGCGAGGGAAGTGGGAAGAGAAAGAAGGGGAAGATGCCTGTATCCAGGCTTCCCTCTACATCTCTCCTCCCCACTTCATATGAATCAACTACAACACCTGCATGTGTCTGCTGGTCCCCTCCAGCAAACACAACTACAAATCTCTGCCTACAGCCAGTGTCACCAGGCCCCAAGAGCCCACCATACCCTGGGCTCTGCCACACTCTGCCAACACTCTGGTCTATTCTGTGGTTCGGAATCCAGTTCAAAAAGAATCAGAGCCTTCAGTGATTGACTCACTCTATCTCCTCCAACCTGGATGGCTTCAGGATCTTTTCCTGACCTTCATGACCCTGAACTTTAGAACAATCCAGACAGTTATTTTCTGGAATGTTCCACAGTTTGAGCATATCTGCTGTTTCCTCCTGCTCAGACTTCAGTTCAGGAACCAGAACCAGCACTCGCTAAACTATTTCTTCTAAAACCTTGAGTCCTGCTGGGATGCTTAGATGGGGGCCCTCGGTCTCAGAAAGGGCCTTAAACTGCTATCCTGTGGCAAACTGATGCTGAGGGAGCAGGCTGCTTTCCTGGAAGGAGAAGCAGGGTCTAGGGCTGTGAGCAAGGCAAGATAGGGCATGAGGTGTTATGCACAAACCAGGCTTCAGGCACAGAATTGGGGACACATAGTACCCTGAGCATGGCTGCCACTCTGTTCAGAGCACTCATAGTGAGCTCCTCCCAGCTTTTCCTGCAGGCTCTAGAAATGCAGAATCTTGGGTCCTATTCCAGACTCATCATCCCTGAATGGGAGGTGGCATCCAGGGAGCCAAGTTTTACTACAGCTCCCACAAGATGCCATATGTGTACTCCTTGTGAAGAACTCAATTTCCTGCTTCTAAATACCCAATGAGGGTATTTCCATCAAGGCCAGGATAAACAACCTATTCAACACAGGGACATCCTCCCATCCCTCATGTCTTGATTTGATCCAGACGATGCCTAAATCTAAATTCTATGCAAAACTGTGTTGGCTGGAATCCACATTTAGAAACAGCCTGCAATAATACTCTTATAGTCCCTCCTGAGAAAAGTTTCCTCAACCTGCTCCTTTTCATACAAAATGCTTTGCTTGTGATCTTGAAGAGGCAAAAACTTAGATTAACAAACAGAACCCAGAATGATCTCCCAGGACAGCTAAAAAGATAAAAAGGAGAAGCCAGAATCTATAGGAGATGCAGAAGAGGTTGCATCTACAGGTAGCTCAAAAACAGAAGTCTGGACCCACAGTAAGATGGTAGCTGCCCTGAAAATAAGTCTGGACAATTTCTCAGGTTCCTTCCAAACAGCACCATAGGGACTGTTTGGGACACATTAACTTGTCATGCCAGCCCAGGGAATTTATGTCAAAATTTCCCGCAATGCCCTCACCACACAGACACACACACTTAGGTCTCACAAAATCCTCCAAACACTGGTACTATTATTTTACTTTCATTTTTTGTAATATATCATATTTATATTTCATAATATATAATATTTATATATAATAAAAATATATAACAATTTTATTTCTTTGTATTTTAAAGAGGCTTAGTGGAGGTAAGTATTTTGCTCTAGGACTTTGTTTTATGGCCTTGCCTGGAGGTGCTCAGGGATTATTCCTGGCTCTGTGCTTAGGGGCCACTCCTTGGGATGCTCAAGGGACCACCTAAGGTGCCAGAGACTAACATGGAGTCAGAAACAAACAAGGTAAACACCTGACCCTCTGCACTATCTCTCTGGCTCCAAAGGGGAGCAAGGACCTTTGAGGCTTAGAGTCTTATAGGGGGGGGAGAGAGAGACAGAGAGAGAGAGAGAGAAAGAGAGAGAGAGAGAGAGAGAGACAGAGACAGAGACAGAGAGACAGAGACAGAGACAGAGAGACAGAGACAGAGACAGAGAGACAGAGAGAGAGGAGAGAGACAGAGACAGAGAGAGAGAAAGAGAGAACATCAGAGCAATATGGCATTTTTCTAACTCAAGGACAGAGCTGAAGTGGACAGCTCTGGAAATACAGGCCCATAGGCCCTCCACTGTAACTTAGCAACCCAAGAGCTCTTGTGTAATCACTCCCTACTGGGGGAGGCAGAGTGATCCCCGTGGTGGCAGATGGCTCAGGGAGATGGGGCCATGTTCTTACCCAGAGGATATTCTGAAAAGCCTACTGGGGTGATAATTACCCTTAAACAACTAATGTGAAATTCCAAGTCCTCTGCTTTTTAAAGCAAAAAAAAAAAAAAAAAACCATAGTTCCTTCGAAATGATTTGCTTCATTTTATGAAAGACATTTTATGGGGTTCACCCACAAGGGCAGTCACATGAAAAAAAGGAAAGTACTAACTCCTTCTCATGCTCAGGCTGGGGGGCCTTCCCACCTTAAGGCAGAGCCAGGCCCAAAGAAGCAGTCCACAGCTCTGGTTTATTCCCAGATGCTAGACAAGGCACTTTCAGAACATGACCAAACTCCTCAGTTCTCCTCAGATCCTCCTCTTCCTGGACCAAGGGGCCAAGGGGTTTTATGGCCAGCATTGCTGGGGGCCACAGGGCTTGCTTCTAAACCTTCAGAGATGGTCCCTTCAGCTCCCCAGTTACAGAGATTCCACCCAGACTATGCCAACTCTCATGTGGGAGGAGTGCTCCTTCTTGAAACACAAAGCATAATCCCCCCAGCACTCCAAATGAAAATGAGAACCATACAGGGTAAAGGGCTAATAAGAGGCACTGGTTCTGAAACTGAGACACCATTGAGTTTCAGTTCTGTCCCCCAGCAGCAGAGTTATATGGTTTTTCTTTTCTGGCATTTAAAAAGCAGTACATAGGGGCTGAGAGATAGCATGGAGGTAGAGCATTTGCCTTGCATGCAGAAGGACGGTGGTTTGAATCCTGGCATCCCATATGGTCCCCTGAGCCTGCCAGGAGCGATTTCTGAGCGTAGAGCCAGGAGTGACCTCTGAATGGTGCCGGGTGTGACCCAAAAACAAACAAAAAAAAGCAGTACATAATGACTGTCCACAATTTAATGAGTTTGAAGGTAAAGGTACACCCATGAAATCATCATAATCTAAGCCACAAACCTTTCCATTATTCCAAACATTTCCTTTTACTCTCTTGTTTTGTGCTGGGGAAAAAAAAATACTTAACCTAAAATCTAGCTTCTTAGCAACCTTTCCTGTCTATCAAACAGCACTGTTAACCATAGGCTGTATAGCAAATCCCTGGGACCTCATCAACCTATAATATGAAACTTGTACTGTTGGACTAATGATCTCCTTTCCTCTTTCCCTGTTCCTGCTTCTGAGGCTGAGTTGTTTTATTTTTTAGAGGCCATATGCAGTGGTGCTGAGGATGGGGAGTAGGGCACATGCAGAGGTCATTTCCTTGATGCTTGGTTCAGTGCTGGGGGCTCAATGGTTCAGTGTTCAGGACTGACAAGGACCACTCTAGTTGGGGGTGCTTAGTGGCCACTAGAGCCACACCCAGTGTTGATCAAAAGACTATGCAGCATTGAGTATCCAACTCAGGGCCATCCAAATGCTGGTGTATAAAGCCAAATCCCTATCCTCAATTTGAATATTTGCTTCACCTTATAACTGGTAATGTGTGAGATTTGTCTCTCTATACCTGTAAACCTTGGCACAGTGCCTGGCAATTAATTTTGTAATATTATTAATCAGGATGCTATAACAACTCTGACAAGTCAGGCACAATGTTCAGTGCTTTCCATGAATTGTCTTGTTTATTATCCCCTATAAACCTAAAGTAGGTGTTAACAATCCCATTCCACATCTGAAGAAGTCTATGTAGAGTGAACCAACCTTATGTCACATGGCTATTAAGAAGTGAGGCAGGGCCCGGAGAGATAGCACAGCGGGTGTTTGCCTTGCAAACAGCCGATCCAGACCTAAGGTGGTTAGTTCGAATCCCGGTGTCCCATATGGTCCCCTGTGCCTGCCAGGAGCTATTTCTGAGCAGACAGCCAGGAGTAACCCCTGAGCACCGCCAGGTGTGGCCCAAAAACCAAAAAAAAAAAAAAAAAAGAAGTGAGGCAGGGGAAAAAAAACACAAGCTTGACTCCAACATATAGGTTGACATTTGTGAGGTTTGCCTTTCACACGTATTATTTTATCCAATAAATTAAACCCCCCTCTCAGGGAATAGGAGGGCCCTGTGGGAGATACTGACAACCAGAGTGACGAGAACCCTTGGGAATGGTTTGGTAATTAAATTTTCTGGTTAGTTCCATATTCTCTAGATACTTTTACCTATTGCTAAATATCCTATGTTTTGGTTTTGTCTTGGGGCTATCCCTGGTGATTTTCAGGGGTTACTCTTCATTCTATATCCAAAAAGTACTCTGATAGGGTTAGGGTGCCAGAGATCAAACCTGGGCTGCCTGTGTGCAAAGCAAGCACCCTAACCACTGTACTACCTCTCAGGCACCATGTTATTGCTAAATATTCTAAAGAAGAATTAATAACAAGAACATCTATCCACTTGAGTCAAGGATCTCTGCTCTCACTTAAGCTCATCTTTCCTGGTGTGTGCTAGGTGCTACAGCAGCTACCCTGATACCTATCTCAGGGACAGAAGAGGCTACGAGTCGTTCCTGGCTCTTTCAGCCATAGCTACTTACATTCCTCCTCTGAAATGTAAAAAGATGAGCTGGAAGACTGCCTAGATCACTTAGATCAAGATCTAGGAGCTCCGGAAAAGGCAGCTTGTTCCAGCTTTGAGCTGGCCCTGGGTTCCACTCTCTCCTCCACTTACCACTATCAACCAGGGGCTAACACCAGCTGTGTTTTTACTGTGTGCCAGACACTGAGCTGGGACACTAGGTAAAAGACTCACAGTGATAGGTTTCATAGATGTTCATATCAACGGGACTGGGAGGAGGGTCCTATTGGGGAGGGGGGCACACCCACTAGTGCTCAGGATTTACTCCTGGCTCTGCGCTCAGAAATGTACTCATGGCAGAATCGGGGGACCATATGGGATTCAGGGATCAAACTAGCGTTGGCCACATGCAAAGCAAAGGGCCTACACCTACCAGCTGAGCTATCTATCTCTCCAGCCCACAGGAGATGTCCCTTTATGCTCATTTTGCAGAGAACCTGTCAGATGCTGAAGGATGCATACCTTGCTTAAGGGCACAGGTAAATTTTGGGCCAAGATTTGGGTGCTCAGCACATGGAGTCAGCACTGAGTTAGTGAATGAAGCCTCCTCTGGTGTCAGGAGTTGGGAGCGACTTAACAAGATTAAGCCCCTAGTCTTTCCACTCCTGTCTCACTTCCCCCCAAGAGTTGCATAAAGTAAGCTGGCACTGGTTTCTCTCTACAGAAGGCAGGTCTCAGGCCCAGGAAGCTGAACTGGGAAGGGGGTGTTTAGGGGGACTGGAGAAGAGGGGTCAGGGATCCACCGGGCCCTTCTAAGAGTCTAGTCACAGCACCCCACTGAGAGTGGGTCCTGTGGCGCAGGGATGGGCTGCAGTCATGCCCACGACTGCCCTGGAGGGTGTGCACAAGGCCCGAGCCCCTTTCGGAAAACCTCTCCTGGCTTCCAGCCCCCCAACGCCTTCTGCGCATCGCCAGCCTCAAAGCTAAGGCGCAATGGCAACGCTTGGCGAGTGCCACAACCACGCATGCATGCGAAGGGCTTCAGCGGGCAAATGTGGGGGTACCACCCGCTCCAGGAACGACCCCTTCCTCCTCGCCACCTCCTCTGCCAGCATCCTGCTACACACCTCCTCTCCTCGGTTCGGCACGCTCCCCGAAGATCCCCCCGACTCTCGGCGTTTCGTGGCGTCGTCTCCTGGGGACGAGCCTTACAATGCAAACTCGGGGGGTTGCACCCCGAAAGGGCAGGGAGCGCGCGCGTCTCACCTGCAGCTTCAGGGCTGAAGCCACCACCCCGCCGCCGCGTCCGGCTGGGCCGACACCGCCTCGCACCGGCGCCGTGACCCAGAGGCCCCAGTGGGAGCCTCGGCTCCGGCGCCCCCACACCCCGATCGCCTTCCCCGGGCTCCTCCGGGCGCCAGCATGCGCCTTCCCCGCTGGCCGGCCTGTCAACCCAGCGCGACGTCTTGGCTGTGCGCATGCGCGTGCGCGGCTTCGGGTCCCGCGGCCCCTGCGGGCCAGCGTACCACCCGTGGCGCTCGGAATCCTGGGAGCGGAGGTTCGGCTCCAAAGACACCGGCCCGCAGACCTGGGGTTCCTGGGAGTCGTAGTTCTCTCTGCCCAAGGCCGATGTTGAAATGAATAGGAGCCCTGATCATTTAAGTGCGAGTTCAATCATAGGCAGATGACACTTATAAAACATAGTATAAATTGTTTGTTACAAATATGGAAAGCGTCCCCACGTTCTTAAAAATATTTTCGGGGGTAGGAGGAACTTAAAATACAAACAGTACCATTCTGCTGCACAATTCCAGCTCTCCTATTCATTGCACTGTCAGTTGTTCCATGGCAACACTCCCAAATTCTGGTTACTTCTCTTAAAAACTTTTTTTTTTCTTTTTTGGCTTTTGGGTCACATTCCACTTTTGGGGCTCAGGGTTATTCCTGGGAATAGCTCCCTACTATAGAGATTTTCTAACTCCCTGTTTCTCCACTGGCTTTGAATCTGAGTATAACTTTAAGGATCATAATAAACTCGGGCATTTCTTTTTTTTTCTTTTTTTTTTTTTTCTTTTGGTTTTTGGGCCACACCCTGTGACGCTCAGGGGTTACTCCTGGCTATGCGCTCAGAAGTTGCTCCTGGCTTCTTGGGGGACCATATGGGACACCGGGGGATCGAACCGAGGTCCGTCCTAGGCTAGCGCAGGCAAGGCAGGCACCTTACCTCCAGCGCCACCGCCCGGCCCCTAAACTCGGGCATTTCTAACTGAGCAGTTATAAATAGGTTCCTTAAGTTTCTTCATTAATTTAATATATACTTATCTTATATTTTCTGAAATAGCTGAAATATGTAGGGATACCCTATATCAGGACAGCAGAAGTTTGGAAAATAATAAGGAAGGTTGAAAACTGCAGGAATGTACACTACTTAGCCCCAGGGAGGGTGAGGAAGCAGAAGGAGTAGAGACTTAAGAATTTAAAGCCCTTGACAGAGAAGGCAGAGGAGACGGTAGAATCACACCAAATGAGAATTCGTATAACTTCTCCAATCACAAATTAAAAGGCAAGGTATTTAATAAGTCTATGAGTCAATCTTGGTGTAAACTGAACACAAGGGACCAGAGAGAGGTTCTGGGTGTGTGCCTTGCATGCTGCTGACTAGTTTGATTGATGGCACCGTATACGGTTCCTGAGCATCACCAGGAATAACACCTGAGTACAGAGGCAGGAGAAAGCCCTAAATACAAGTGGGTGTGGTGTGACTCATGATACACACAGAAATATACTAAATAAAACCACAATATCCTAACCCTAACCCTAGTCTAACCCTAACCCTTTAGCCCTCTAATCTTCACCCTAACCCTAATCCTGTTCCTCAGGACCTTCAGAATTAAGGGGATGGACACTCATTTTAATATTTTAGGAAATCTCACACCCGATTCCAACTATGTCAGTATTGTTAATATTTGTGGGCCAAGTTGCAAGTCAGTTATCTTCTTGTATGACTGATACATCTTATTTTCGGAATTACTCAGTCCCTCATCCATGCCACCAAGATGGTTCCTTGGAAAAGCAGAGGGGCACTCCAAGGCTTTTGAATGCTTTTCTGGAGTCATATCCTATAATCTCTTTTTTTTTTTTGGGGGGGGGGGGTTTGGGCCACACCCGGCGTTGCTCAGGGGTTACTCCTGGCTGTCTGCTCAGAAATAGCTCCTGGCAGGCATGGGGGACCATATGGGGAGCCATATGGGACATCGGGATTCGAACCAACCACCTTTGGTCCTAGATCGGCTGCTTGCAAGGCAAACACCGCTGTGCTATCTCTCCAGGCCCATCCTATAATCTCTTAACATACAAAGAGGCCATAAAGGTTACTGGGCCTTGTTTCTCTGAGTTATCACCCACTTCTAAAACTACTCAGTTCTTCTTTTTTTGTTTTGTTTTGGGGCCACACCCGTTTGATGCTCAGGGGTTATTCCTGGCTATGCACTCAGAAATCGCCCCTGGCTTGGGGGCACCATATGGGACACTGGGGGATTGAACCGTGGTCCATACTAACTAGCACTTACCTCTCCAGCCCCTACTCCCTTCTTTGTATGTGTAAGATGGTACCCAGTGATAAACCTCAAACCAAGGTGTTCCCCCAACTTCCTCCTTCCTAAAACCTCTTCCTTTGATATATAAAAGTCCACTGGTTAGTACTTTTGTATCTTTCTCTCTACCTGTCTGTCCTCCTATTAGGAATTGGTTTGATTAAAGAAAATGGAGTTTTGGCTTGTTTGGCTGAGACAGAGAGCATGAGGCAGAGGCCATGAACTCCATCATCCTTTCCTGACTGGCTTGGTTGATTATTTCTTCACAGCTACCCTGCTTCTTTAGACTTGTCTGCCTAAGTGGTTACAAACATGGGAGTGTGGGGTGATTTCACAACTGTGGATTTTTATTTTACAACCTGCTCTTGAACAGCGACCTAAGAACCCAAGAAGCCCCCAACTATGGTGAGAGACTTGACTCTCTGGTAGATAATCGCCATGATGGCCCCCTCAAGCTGGACTGAATATACTTTTCCTTTCACTGGAACATCAGTGCATATGGCCCCTGTTCTAAATGGCTTCATGTTACTCTTGTCCATTTACCTGTATTTTTTCCCTGGACTGTACATGCCAGTCTCCCTAGATATTCTCCCTCACATATGCCCAAGAGGGGAGGGGTGTCTTCCCAGTGGTAATAAGTTCTTGATCTAAAAACCTTCTCATGGCTGATAATTTATTATTTACATTACTGGCACTAAACTAGAGAGAACCTCATTTCCCACCAAGAATGATGAGCTGGATACCATCTCTACAGACTCAGGGTCTGAAAACAGCTCAACCAGAGATACCTCCATGTCCCAAATCCTGAGTCAGGTGGACAAGCCAGTGCTGGCAATTCAAGTCCTGGTCATTGTCAAATGGTTCAATGTCCAGAATGATTACGAATTTATCAACAGAAATGACACCAAAAATGTCTTTGTTCACTGGACAGATATAAAGAGAAATAACCTCAGGAATCTTCTGTGTAGCATTGGAGATGGGGAGACTGTGGAGTTTGCGGTCATGAAAGGAAAGAGAGGTCCAACATCTGCTAGGTTATCTGGATCTGGTGGAGTGAAAGGTAGCAGATATGCTCCCAACTTACAAGGTCCTGTCAATTCAGCCTCACTCAGCTGCCCCACCATCTATGGTGGCAGAGGCCTCCTAAAGTGGGACAGAAGCAGGTAGTGAAAGGAAGAGAACTAAAGACTCTAAGCAGCATCCCAGGGGCCAAGGCCTACAGCCTTTCTTCTACCAAAGGTAAGTTTTGTGTGAGGACCTCGGCCCCCCAACATGCAGCAGCTTATTGAAGTCAATGAGGAAGAAGCCAAAGAGAATGTTTCACTGGAAGGGGACCAACAGCAGGAAGATGAGAAGCTCAAGAACCAAAGGTCTTTCCATCCCAGATGACCTAAGCAGCTTAACAAACAGTAGGAGAAGATGGAGAAGCTGGAGGATCCAAGCCCAGCAGAAGAGAAAAAGCTGCTTTTAGAACCTCCTGCAACTTTCTTCTAGGTTTATCTATCAATCTTACTTGCATCGGTCATTGTATTGCCAGTTAAACTGTGTGTTCTACTTATATCAGATTTTATAGCTACTGTTTCATTCTATGCCCACACTGCAAACAGAAAATTTTGTATCTAACTTTAGTGGTTTAATATTAGTTTGCACAATTCCAGGTAAATGCATGTTGTTAGAGTTTTAAAAGTTCTCAGCTTTCCTAGTGAATGTTTCTAAATTGCTATGATGTTTGATTGTGTATACTCTGTAGCTATTCATTTTTAAATAATGCTTGCAAAATATTCTGATGTCTTTATCCACAGAAGTAGATGGAAAGGGAATTTGGATACTATAGACTCTTTTTTTTTTTTTTTTTTTTTTTGGGTCATACCTGGCAGCGCTCAAGTGTTACTCCTGGCTCTATGCTCTGAAATTGCTCCTGGCAGGCTCGGGGGACCATATAGGATGCTGGGATTCAAACCACTGACCTTCTGCATGTAAGGTAAACACACTACCTCCATGCTATCTCTCCGGCCCCAAGTGTTCCGTTTTCTAAGAGCATTGTAATATAATTTTGGAGCATCTAAGATCTTTTTCCCCAGACCTCGCAAAAAGTATCAGAATATCTCTTACAGATATAATCTAAAGATATCTTTATAACAATCAAGTTATTTTCTTTCCTAGAACACAACCCTCAAACCTTCTACACATTTCTTTACATCCATTCTGTCATGTAACTTTCTTTCATTCCAATTTACAACCAACTAGTTCCACTTTAACAAAATTTCCTTCCTTTTCCAACAAGCATATCTCCATCCATTTATCTTTCATGCTTAAAATGCACATCTGCACATCTCGCTGCCACAATTTAGATGTTTTGCTTTCTTAGTGAGCTTGATCTTGATCTCTCAAGAAATTTGTAAGCAAGTTGCTGGACATTCTTTTTTGTTTTTGTTTTTGTTTTTGGGCCACACCCGGCGATGCTCAGGGGTTACTCCTGGCTGTCTGCTCAGAAATAGCTCCTGCCAGGCACGGGGGACCATATGGGACACCGGGATTCGAACCAACCACCTTTGGTCCTGGATCGGCTGCTTGCAAGGCAAACACCGCTGTGCTATCTCTCCAGGCCCGACATTCTTAAAATACTTTTAAGACCTCCTTGGATAAAAACATTAAGCCAGTTCTATAGATTTCCGATGGCTTTTGGATAGTCACAATCAAATATCATTAAAACACTAAGATGGGGGTGAGCGGTGGCACAAAGCAGTAAGGTGTCTGCATTGCCAGTGCTAGCCTAGGATGGACCATGGTTCGATACCCCGGCGTCCCATATGGTCCCCAAGCCAGGAGCCATTTTTGAGCTCATAGCCAGGAGTAACCCTTGAGTGTCACTGGGTGTGGCAAAAAAAAAACAACAAAAAAACACTAAGATAGCCATGAACCACTGAGAATTTCACACTTGTAGATAAAGCTTTCCTAAGACCAATATTTGGGGGGGGGGGGGTCACACCTGGCAGCACTCAGGGCTTACTCCTGGCTCTGTGCTCAGAAATCGCCTAAGACCAATATTATATATATTGATTTTGGGGTCACACCCCGGCAGCGCTCAGGGGTGACTCCTGGCTCTATGCTCAGAAATCGCCCCTGGCAGGCTCAGGGGACCATATGGGATGCCGGGATTCGAACTGATGACCTTCTGCATGAAAGGCAAACGCCTTACCTCCATGCTATGTCTCCGGCCCCAAAGACCAATATTAAGTGTGGTACCTAGTGACAAGATTGCCACAACATAAAGTTACCTTAATTTGAGCATGCATTCCCATGAACTGGGCAGAATAATTAACAATATAATCTGAAAGAAAAATAAAAACTTATCAAAATACGGGGACAGAGAGATAGCATGGAGGTAAGGCCAAAATAACTTGTACCTTTTGCACATGATTCTCCATTTTTAAAACCATTAAAGTTAAAGGGACTGTTCCCTGCAGCTTGAAAGTTAAAGTGCCCCAATTTTTTTTCTTTTGGGAGGCATTACAATTGGAAATATCTGCTGATTCTGCAAGGCTTAGGGATGGCCCCTTCTTCAGTTTTCCAAGACAGGGTTAGTAGAGGCATCAAATAATGAGTGCCAATCTCTTGCCCAATTATTTCCTCTGAAACACCATGGACAAAGTTCAGGTGGTTCTCTCAAACGGGAAATGCCAAGAGGGGCCCTATATTCTCTGCAGAAATGGCCTGATTTACCACAATTGAGCATTTACTGTGAGTTTATCTCTGTACTGCATAAGCCTCAGTAGCTTTCCCTTGCAGCTGATGTTTAATAGAACCAACATTCCAACATGCCACCAAGTACCAGATAATGTCCTCCTTTTCTTTGGTGGGGCACAGGATAGCTTGCCAATCCTTGTTAATATTCTCAAAAGCCAATTGTTTCAACATGTGTTTACCCTTAATCTGTTTTTGAATTGCATCCATCAGTTTCCAAAAAATTCTATATATGACTTGGAGGTCCCCTAAAAAGTTCTTTTTATAACTTCCTTTAAATTCCTTCGAGCAAAAAAAGGGCTGATTCAAAGTAACTTGTTTTTATATCCTGACATACTCTCTTGCCTATTAGCATCTCATAAGTCAATTGGAGCCCTACCAATAATGATCATTCTAATCATAATACATGGTAAGCCTGATCTGGTTGGATGCCCAAATCTGTGCCATAGACTAAATTTCAACATTTCCCTAAATTTAACATGTTTTTTTGAAATATAAAAACAGAAAAATCTAACACTCAAATCCTCCACAAACCTAACCCTAACCTTATCCTATTGCTGTATTGCTATATACTAAGGTTATTCACCTTTGGGTAGTATACCCCAAACTACCAGGTTCTGAACATCAAGTTACACACTCTCAGTGGACTGTAAGCATCACTTACTCCCCACCCATTCCCAAAAAAGTCAGTATGCATCCAAATGAACTGGCTCAAGAACAAGTCTTAGGTCATTGAACCTAATGATTAAGTTGTTCTCAGTTCTAAAATCAATGTAAAGGAATCACCATGGTCTATAAGCCAACACATGGAATGTACAAATTTTTTCTTGGTTTGTATCAGGAGTGCTACAGCAACTTCATTAGAGCTTAGGTGATAGTCCTCACTTGGTTGAACCTTATCATGCCCCTCCAAAAACACTTTAAATAAAGTGTGATGGTGGTAATAAAAATATGCACCGGGCGTGGTGGCGCGTGCCTGTGGTCCCAGCTACTCGGGAGGCTGAGGCCGGAGAATTACTTGAGTCCAGGAGTTCTGGGCTGCAGTGCACTATGCCAATCGGGTGTACGCACTAAGTTCAGCATCAATATGGTGACAATTCCCCCACCCGGGAGCGGGAGACCATCAGGTTGCCTAAGGAGGGGCGAACCGGCCCAGGTCGAAAACAGAGCAGGTCAAAGCTCCAGTGCTGATCAGTAGTGGAATCGTGCCTGTGAATAGCCACTGCACTCCAGCCTGGGCAACATAGCAAGACCTTGTCTCTAAATATATATATATATGCTTGAGAAATGGAGAGTAAGTTGAGATCACTTCAACAAGGCCTCCACAGACAAAAAATAGATGGTAGGATGAAACATAGTGGGCACAGAGCTGTATGTGGCTATTTATGGGACCAACATGGGAATCTTCCATCCTATTGAATCTGCAATCAAGTGTTGTTGTTTTTTTTTTAATCTAAAATAGGATATATACAGCAACTCTCTGATAGGCATCACTCCCAGGGAAATCTGAAATTGAGAACTCTCACAGAAATCTGCATACATTCTGACACGGGCATGGCACAAAGGTGACAAGATCACATAAAACTTGATGATCCTTTTCCTGATAAAGTCTTAACATGAAAATGTATCACACCTATATTTTATTTGATGCTAAAATTGGATGATGGCATCAAACAACTCGTAGGAACCTAGAATATGTCACGTTCAGAACCCAACCCAAAACACACTATAGGTGAGCCATTTCTAGAGTAATATCCTAAGGAGGCAGGAAGCAGGACAGCAAAACAAAATGGCAAGGTTTGCAGGATGGGGGAAAATGTTAAATTACATATTTCAATATTTATTGAATAGATTAAATTATTAAATGACAAACCAAAAAATTAAAGGACAAAGAAAATTGATTTTGGTTTGGCTGGCTAGGCAGTGAAGACACATTCCACTGGAACTCTGAGCTCAGGACTCTGGATCATGGAGTTAGTATTTTGGATGAATGTTGAACACCCTGCAAATAGAGCATGCACTGAAGGTCACAGAGCTGTCTATATGGACCATTATGCACTGGTTTACAATCAAAGAACTAGAGAAATACAGTGGAAATACTAAAGCAAGGGGGTAGGGTGCAGGCTTTACACACACAAAGATGCAGAGCTAACTCTAATCCTAACCCTGACCAGCACCCACTATGTAGCCAGGGACATAGCAAGCCAAGTATACCTAAGAAATATCATGAGCCCATCTGCAACATGGGATGGGACCAGAAATCTGAGAATCATGTCTTAGGATGTGTTTCTGAACCATACTCAGAAATGAACCCTGAGGTGCTCAGAGGACATAGAGGATGAAACTGGATGATTTGGCTAACTCAGAGACAAACAGCTCATTCACCTATTGCAAGTCTTTGAAGTATGGTTCCCTTCAAATACTATATTCTCTTTTGAATTGGCTCCTTTGAGGCATTGAAGCTATGTTGTACCAGGAATGAAATAAGTTCTTTGAGTGAATTGGGTCACTACCTCAAAAGGTCTTGGAGTACATCCATGACCAAGGTCCAGTGCTCTGGAGGTCCCCTGTGAGAACATTCCAGAACTAGAACAAAGAAAGGCTTAAGGTCAGCTTCCCTTGAATGATGTGGGGCCTGGCACATGTGGATTCTATGCACCCCAAATGAGCTTCATTTGATGCAGATATTTCTTAGGTGCTGCCATCTTATAAACTTTTCATCAGCTTGCAACAGGAAAATATCTGTATCTTTGTTTCTGTTCTAAAACCTTCATGATGAATTCCATTCCTACCTTGTGTTCAACCCCTTCCCCTTTTTTTAAAGCCTACAGCATCCAGTATTTCCAGGCGGTCTCCCATCCAAATACTAACTAGGCCCGACCCTGCTTAACTTCCGAGATCAGATGAGATTGGACGCGTTTAGGGTGGTATGGTGGTAGACTCAACTCCCCTTTTAATTAACCTCCACACACCTCACATTGGCCAGGCCAGTAGAATACAAAAGGCAGAAGCAGCCCCAAGATCACTACGGACCATGAGTCAGTAATCTAGTTAATAATCTATCTCAGGCTGCTGATCAGCAGTCATTAGTTCATCTCAATTTTTCAGCTCTGTGTACCAGGTACCCTGTGATGCTGACAGAAAAAAAGGATAATGGTCAACAGAACAGCCACAAGCGAGTGATTCGCCTCTAAAGCTGAAAGGATCGACTCACTTCTTCTGGCACTCATCCATGACTCCAAGAAGAACCTGGACTGGCAGAGTACAAAGAAAGTCAGGTGAGGCACCTGAAGACACTTACGTAGCACCCAGTGCACTCTCGCCACTGCACTTGACCATGAACACTGCTAGATATCACTTTGCTGATGCAGAATCCTAAATTCTATGCACCAAACATGGTGGAATGGGAAATGTTGTTTTAAGTGATGATAAAAAGTGTGTGTGTGAATGCAGATTACTAACCTATGCACAGCACCTCAGCTGCAGGAGGCCTGTGAACTCACAGTGACTCTCTAATGCAGGAAGGAATAGGACACACATGGAAATCTGTATTTATGTGATGAGGAGCAAACAAATAGAGATACAATAAAACAAATGGGGTACCCTGGGACTTTCACAAGCCATTTAAGCCTGGATACTAGCGGCTGTCAAAAAGAACTAGAAAATAGGTAAGACCTTTCAAAAATCGTGTGTAAGATAAAATAAATAGAGCAGGTGAAGCAATAGTACAGCAAGAGTGCACTTGCCTTGCACGTAACAAGCATAAGTTCAACCCCCCAGCACTCCATATAGTTCCTCTACCAGAAGTTATCAAAAGGACAAATAGATGTTTATTGCACCACTAATAGAAATTTCTATGAGGACAGGCAGGAGGCACACTACGATGTCATATTCTTTTTTTTTTTTTTTTTTTTTTGGTTTTTGGTTTTTGGGTCACTCCTTGCAGCGTTCAGGGGTTATTCCTGGCTCTATGCTCAGAAATCACTCCTGGCAGGCTGGGGGACCCTATGGGATGCTGGAATTCGAACCACTGTCCTTCTGCATGCAAGGCAAATGCCCTGCCTCCACGCTATCTCTCTGGCCCTGATGTCATATTCTTTTCTTTTTTTTCTTTTTCTTTTTTTTTTTTTTTTTTTTTGGTTTTTGGGCCACACCCAGCGGTGCTCAGGGGTTACTCCTAGCTGTCTGCTCAGAAGTAGCTCCTGGCAGGCACGGGGGACCATATGGGACACTGGGATTCGAACCAACCACCTTTGGTCCTGGATCGGCTGCTTGCAAGGCAAACACCACTGTGCTATCTCTCTGGGCCCTGATGTCATATTCTTAATGTGGATAACTGCTTCAAATACTCCCAAGAAATTTTAACCAAAAAGCCCACTGAGAAGTCACATCCCTGCACGGATAATTGGTGAAATTCTGTAGAGATATTTTTGAGATTTGTGTTATGGTACTGATGTTATATTTCCTTCACATTTATTTGCTCTATAATTAATTCTCCTTTCTGCTGTGTTTATTTACAGGCCAAAACTAGCCTTGATTAAATGTCTCTTTGCCTGGAAAATTCCAGCTCTGAAAAATTGTCAGCTCTATATTTACATAGAGAAAGCTTAGCCAAGGATGTAGCACTGATCCATCAAAACTCCTTACCAGGTATAAAGTTTTCATTTCTTTAGCCTGGCTCTTTTACCTACTTCTATTTACACAAAAAGAGTCTCCCAGCAGAAATGTAAAACTGACTACCCCAAAAGAACTTTACTTCTGAAACTAGCTGGGTAGGAACTGCTTTTGAGATGTTAAAACTAACATTCTCCCTTTTAACTCAGGACTCTTACTCAATATAGTCCTTTCTACCAGACCTGTATAATCCCTTAGCCAGGTAAATTGTTATGTATATCAAACAGGGCTACTGTTAATGTTTCTGTGTACCAGAAAGTATCTGTTTTTTTAATCAATCCAAACAATCTTCTCATACCTGTGATTGGCAATTTACCTCATATATACTTGCCACACAGATTAAAGTTTAGAACACTGTTTCTCCCATACATTCATTGTGTGGTCTCATTTCTTCATATTTCACCACCCGTAAATCCACTCTCCTCAAGAGGACTCAAAGAAGTTCTCTAATTTGGGACCTCAAGAGCTAGTCAGCAGCAGGTGTTCCCCAAGCAAAAATAAAGTGAATCAATGGAAGAACAACACAATGATATGAAGACTATCAGGTCTCTCTGATATGACCTCCAGAATACAGAGAGACCTAAGGACACAAAGTGAGCTGCTCCAAAGAAATGAATCCAAAAGAAGTTAATTGAAATGGACCCTGCACCACTAAACAATAGTCATTGCTAGGGGGGATCTCAACAGAGAATCCAGGAAGCTCTAATCTCAATGTCACATTCAGCAATAATCAATATAGTACTCAGGGAAAAGACAACCACTGATCCTCTCATATACTGATGTGACATATCATGCACTACTACACCTTGAGGGAAAATTTCTAACATGCCACAAAAAGTCACACATTACATGGAATTCTATGATTGCCTGTGCAATACATATTAAGGTATGACTCGTTCTTTTGCATCAGTGTTCTGGATTGAATCCAGGGACTCACCCGTGGGAAGTCTAGATCAAACCAGGGACCCACAGGGACATACCACACCTCCTACCCACCACTGCATGCTATGAAAGGATAGGGGTACATTGAATTCTTCTTTAGGCTTTCATTACCAGAAGGAAAATGAGCCATCTCTTGAGTTATTGAGATCAACCAACATTTCTTGATGGCCATTCATTCCTTCATAAAGCACTTAAGAGGAAAAGAAGGCAGTATAGACTTTAGGCAAGACACGTTTCAGCATGCATATGGACAGCATGCATATCTCCCAGGACTGTGCTTGGCACTGCACAGTACATGAGTACTGCAGGGATTCACTGCTCAGTACCAAACAAGGAATGTACCTGCCATGCCAAACTGGTCAACATCATCACCTCCACATATCAAGAGGCAAAAAAAATTTTTTTGTGGTTTTTGGGTCACACCCAGCAGTGCTCAGGGTTTTTTCCTGGCTCCATGCTCAGAAATCGCTCCTGGCAGGCATGGGGGACCATATGGGACGCTGGGATTTGAACCGATGACCTTCTGCATGAAAGGTAAATGCCTTACCTCCATGCTATCTCTCCAGCCCCAAGAGGCAAAATTTTTATGAAAAAAAAAAAAAAGTGAACTCTTCTGAGGGAAAGCAACTATAGATACACATGCTAAGTCAGACCTCATGAGACCACTTTATAAGTAAAGTGACATTCTGTGTCAAAGATGACTTAAAAAGAGACCTGGCCACTTATAGCCCCCCCCCCCCCAGCCAAGGCATTCCTATCATCCAGTGGTATTTAATGGCTTTCACCAGTAGAAAATAGATGTCTGAAGAATGAAAGATTCAAACACAGAAGCGTCTGGTCTGAGTGAATGCAGGAGACCCCAAACCCTAGCCCTGCCAGAAATCAGCACTGAGAGACACAAGAAAGAAATGTTATTGATGAACACTGAACGTGGAAGGCATCTTATCTATGTCACTGGGAAAACTCAGCAACCTGTGGAAGCCTGAGGAGAAAACACAAAAGGCCTGGTTGCTTCTGAAATCCAAAAAAGAGGACACATAGACTGTGGCATTGAGGATAGTGTCCAGGAATTTACATTTGCAAAGCAAGGTGTGTCCTCTGCTACCAAGACACATGCCTAGAGGGATGATGTGATTTTTTTAAATCACAGTTGCAAATAAATTCTGATTTGTAAATTTATTCTCTTATTTCCTTTACTACATCATAAAATTCTAGAAGAAATAACCACACAAAATAGAAAATAATGCAGAGCTTCATCTTTTCCATAAAGATTTTCAAGTACTGTCAGAATGTAATTTCTTTCTTTTTTTTTTTTTTTTTTTTTTTGGTTTGATGCTCAGGGGTTACTCTTGGTTAAGCACTCAGAAATTGCCCCTGGCTTGGGAGGGACCATATGGGACTCCGGGGGATCGAAACGTGGTCCTTCCTTGGCTAGTGCTTGCAAGGCAGACACCTTACCTCTAGCGCCACCTCACCAGCCCCCATAGTTCACATTTTGAAGAAACTTCTCAAATACAAATTTAACTTTAAAAGATAGAAAGTTTATTAACTGATCAAAGTGAAAAGTTTATAACATAAAACAATGATCATATTGATCATTGATCAAATATTGATAAAAAATTTGGATTACTTTAAGGAACTACCAATTATTTTATAAAAATTAATAACGAAAAGAAATTGATTTCAGGTTTCAGACTGGGAACCTTAAGTACAATGTTATCTGATAACATTTAAGTATTCCATTTTACTTTTTCTTTTTAAGACCTTGTGATTGATGTGCACTCAAAGAAAAATTTAAGAAATACTAAACTTAGGGGGCCAGAGCAATAGCAAAGCAGTAGGATGTTTGCCTTGCATGCAGTCTACCCAGGACAAACCTTGGTTCAATCCCCAACATCCCAAATGGTCACCCAAGCCTGCCAGAAGCAATTTCTAAGTGCAGAGACAGGAAACCCCTGAGCGCCACTGGGTGTGACAAGAAAGAAAGAAAGAAAGAAAGAAAGAAAGAAAGAAAGAAAGAAAGAAAGAAAGAAAGAAAGAAAGAAAGAAAGAAAGAAAGAAAGAAAGAAAGAAAGAAAGAAAGAAAGAAAGAAAGAAAGAAAGAAAGAAAGAAAGAAAGAAAGAAAGAAAGAAAGAAAGAAAGAAAGAAAGAAAGAAAGAAAGAAAGAAAGAAGAAAGAAAGAAAGAAAGAAAGAAAAGAAAGAAAGAGAGAGAGAGAGAAAGAAAGAAAGAAAGAAAGAAAGAAAGAAAGAAAGAAAGAAGAAAGAAAGAAGAAAGAAAGAGAAAGAAAAAAGAAATAAATACTAAATCTAGAAAAATACACTTTTTTATTTTGTTTTCTTTTATTTTTAGACCATACCCAAAACCTTAAGATAGACTTCTTGCTCAATGCATTGGGGTTGCTCCTGGTGGTGTTTAGGGACCATGTGGTGATGGGGATCAAACCAGGCTTACTGCATGATTGTAGGCAAACTACATGCTCCAATCCATTGAGCTATATCTCCAGCTTCATAAAATATCTTTGAAAACTGAAATGATAAGAACATTAACTTGGTGGAATATTCCAATCCATCTTAACCTCCTGCTGTAAAAGGTTATCTTGCATATCAAAATATAGGGAAAATAATTGACTAATTATAAGTAGCTTCTGTGTCATTGAATAATAACTTCCCTAACATAATAGCGTGTAAAAGGGGAATGGGAATTTGTGGAAGTAGTCTTTTGATTACTAGGATGAAAATAATGATTACCTAACAGCGGTCTATTGCTATGTCAATGACTATTTTTTAGGAGCAAAAGGACTATCCTTTGTAGTTATGGACATGATAGGCATGTGCACTGCCACTTGAGTCAAACTCCCAGCTTATCAAATTCTATTTTAAGTAGAGCTAATGGATGTTTTCTAATAAATGAGAAAAATTGGGTGAGATTAATCCAGAAAGCTGAGACACTGCAATGTTTACATACTTACAAAATTATATTAACTTTATTTTTTGCTTTTGGGGCTCTGCACTCAGAAATGGCTCCAGGCAGGCATGGGGGACCATATAAAATGCTAGGAATCAAACTACCTTTTGTCCTGGGTCGGCAAGGCAAATGCCCTACTGTTGAGTTATCTCTCTGGTCCCAAATTATACTAACTTAATGTATATCACTCACATGTTTTTGCCATTAGACACTTAACTGTGGATAACCATATGTCCTGAATAATATCAGAAAGATGTTATAAAACATAATGCTCTAAAATTTTTTTTGGAAAATCATTATTTATTTATTTTAGGGGGCCACACCCAAAGGCACTCAGGGGTTACTCCTGGCTCTGCACTCAGAAATCACTCCTGGCAGGCACGGGGCACCATATGAGATGCCAGGGATCGAACCCAGGTCAGCAGAGTGCAAGGCAACCACTCTACCCACTGTGCTATCACTCTGGCCTTCAAGAGAATTTTTAGAAGGTAAAAATGTTTATCAGAAAATAAAGAAGAAAGGAAGAAGTGATCCCTGAACAAGGAGTAAGGCCTCAGAACCGGTGGGTGTGCTTCCCTCAAAAAAAAAAAACCTACGAAAACTTTCTTAGCAATAAATTTTCCATCCAACAATTAAAGGTTTATTGAGAACTTACTTGCACAGCCCCGTCTTTTTAAAAAGGTATAGGAAAATGGAAAACAATCCTTTCTTAAATTCGTTGGTCAATTTTCCTGTAACAAGAACATTCAAAAGAATCCCACTGATAGGGGCCAGAGAAATAGCATGGAGGTAAGGCGTTTGCCTTGCATGCAGAAGGTCGGTGGTTCAAATCCTGGCATCCCATATGGTCGCTTGAGCCTGCCAGGAGCGATTTCTGAGCGTAGAGCAAGGAGTAACCCCTGAGCGCTGAGCGTTGCTGGTTGTGACCCAAAAACCAAAAAAAAAAAAAAAAAAAAAGAATCCCACTAACGGGGCCGGGAAGGTGGCGCTAGAGGTAAGGTGTCTGCCTTACAAGCGCTAGCGTAGGACGGACCGCGGTTTGATCCCCCGGCGTCCCATATGGTCTCCCCAAGCCAGGGGCTATTTCTGAGCTCATAGCCAGGAGTAATCCCTGAGCGTCAAACGGGTGTGGCCCAAAAACCAAAAAAAAAAAAAAAAAAAAAAGAATCCCACTAACATACTTTGCAATCCTCTGTTTTGGCCACTAGATGGAGTATGTGGGTTTGTAAAAGAATAAACAAACCAGAGTAACCAAAACTCTGAAGCCTGCAATTTACTAATACAAAATACATAGAAAAGCTGTTCTTTTATTTTGTTTGTTTGTTTTGGGGTCACATCCGGCAGCACTCAGGGGTTACTCCTGGATATGCACTAAGAAAATACTCCTGGCAGGCACAGGGGACCACATATGGAATGTCAGGATTCCAACCACCATCCATCCTGAATTGGCTGTGTGCAAGGCAAACGCCTTACCACTGTGCTATCTCTCCAGTCCCTGAAAAACTGATCTTAAAATAAAAAATGGTAATGAGCTGTAGAATTATGGAAAGGGATGCTTTAATTTTGCAGATTTGCGTACTTCACAGAATACTGCATACTTGCGCAAACAAGTGTAATGGTTGTTTTGCCCAAGGGAAAATATTCAGGGACACAGACACAGACTGCAGTTTTAGAGCACATCAAAATTAGCAGAGAGGAAGCTTTTGTTTTAATTCAATGAGCACATAAATTCAAATCGTCTTTAAATGACTCTGATTTTAGGCTGTGGAGAGAAGATGTGGGTAGGGAGCTTGCCTCGTATGAAGACAATCTAGGTATGATCTCAGGCACCCTCTAGAGTTCCCCCATGGAGCAAGGGATAGACTCAGGCCCTCACAAATGCAAATAATGGGCTCTACCACTGAGTCACATGCCCAGCTCTTAAAAAACTCATTACTCTGTTAATTCTCCCTTAATTATCCTATCACTTGCACTGCCTCCCCATTCCATGACTCTTTCCCTTTTTTTTTTTTTTTTGGTTTTTGGGCCACACCCATTTGACGCTCAGGGGTTACTCCTGGCTATGCGCTCAGAAATCGCTCCTGGCTTGGGGGGGGACCATATGGGACACCGGAGGATCGAACCGCGGTCTGTCCTATGCTAGCGCTTGCAAGGCAGACACCTTACCTCTAGCGCCACCTTCCCGGCCCCAACTCTTTACACACATGTACTTGTGCTTCCATCTCTAAGTGTCCAGAGAGATCTCAAATGTAGCATAAGGGGAAACTACATCCGCCTTCCTTCAGTCTCCTTCTTTGTTAATGCCATCAGCCACCTGGATGCTGTAGTCCCAAGTCTTCCACTTTGGTTCATCAGCACATACTTCCTAGTCTTCCAAATGGCATTCATTCTGTGTATTTTCCATGAGCCATGTACAAGAAACTACACAGGTTAAAAGATACAAAATTATGAAAACAAAAGTCTCAGATGACAGAGGGAGTGAGGGAAAGTTAGAAGACACAGGTCATAAGTGAAATAAATGTATACATATAAGTCCACATCAACTCCAAGGTAGACATAACTTGTTAGATTTATTTTTCATCTGATGATCCTTATACCATTCCCTTATCTGCTTTATCAAACAAAATTTATAGGGTTTGACTAGTTAAGCTGTCCTCCCAAATTAGAACAAAAGAACCATAAGAGCAAGGATTCTACTTTAGAACAATGTCTGCCACATATTCCATGCTGAGTAAATACTATCTGAGTGAAAGGGATCTGATCTTCTGTTTCTATCAGATATGGCCTTTTATTTAATTTTATTTATTTATTTTGGTTTTTGGTTTTGGGGTCACACCTGGCAGTGCTCAGGGGTTACTCCTGGCTCTATGCTCAAAAATCACTCCTGGCAAGCTCAGGGGACCATATGGGATGCCAGGATTCGAACCACCGTCCTTCTACATGTAAGGTAAATGCCCTACCTCCATGCTATCTCTCCGGCCCCAGATATAGCCTTTTATTGACAGGCCTGGTCAATGACATAGAGCTTGACACAATAGACAGCCAACCCTTTGCTAAACTGCTTCAATAAATTAACTTTATTTTTTCAAAATATAATAAAATTTGTTTACATGACACAACACAGATTTTACAATATTTGCAAATTTCACCTTTGAAAACCCTCCATTTTTGCAAAAGCTAACTTTATCACTGACTTTCTTCAGAATAAAAAAAAAAAACCATGGGGCTGGAGCAGTGGCGCAAGTGGTAGAGCGTTTGCCTTGCAGGCACTAACTTAGGACAGACCGAGGTTCGATCCCCCCACGTCCCATATGGTCCCCCAAGCCAGGAGCGATTTTTTTCTTTTCTTTCTTTTCTTTTTTTTGGGGGGCAGGGCACACCCGGCAGTGCTCAGGAGTTACTCCTGGCTATCTGCTCAGAAATAGCTCCTGGCAGGCACGGGGAACCATATGGGAAGCCGGGATTCAAACCAACCACTTTAGGTCCTGGATCCGCTGCTTGCAAGGCAAACACTGCTGTGCTATCTCTCCGGCCCCACTCTTTTTTTTTTTTTTTTTTTGGCCACACCCAGCGGCACTGAGGGTTTACTCCTGGCTCTCTGCTCAGAAATTGCTCCTGTCAGGCAAGGGGGCGTGGGGGAAGCATATGGGATGCCAGGATTCAAACCACCATTGGTCCTGGGTTGGCCGCTTGCAAGGCAAATGCCCTACCACTATGCAATCTCTCCGGCCCCCAGGAGCATTTTCTGAGCGCACAGCCAGGAGTAACCCCTGAACGCCGCCAGGTGTGACCCAAAACAAAACAAAACAAAACAAAAACACCAGCATAGGGAAATTCCACACTAACAACTATCATGACTATCTTATGAGTGAGAGAAGTAAAATGCCTGTCTCAAATACAGGCAGGAAGTGGGAAGGAGGGAGAGGGGCATTGCTGGTGGGAATGTTGCACTGGTGAAGGGGGGTGTTCTGCTTAGGACTGAAATCTAACTACAATCATGTTTGTAATCATGGTACTTAAATAAAGATATATTTAAAAAAAGATGTATAGGGGCCGGTGAGGTGGCGCTAGAGGTAAGGTGTCTGCCTTGCAAGCGCTAGCCAAGGAAGGACCACAGTTCGATCCCCCAGCGTCCCATATGGTCCCCCCAAGCCAGTGGCAATTTCTGAGCCCTTAGCCAGGAGTAACCCCTGAGCATCAAACGGATGTGGCCCCAAAAAACAAAAAAAATGTATAAAAAAGAAAAAACAATAACATAGTCATTATGTACCTTAAATATAACCGTGAAAGACTTGTAAGTAAGTAAAAAACCAAAAAATTTAACTACTATTGTAAACTATGATTCCCCAATTAAAATAACATTGGGGGAGGGTTGAGCTACACCCAGTGATGCTCAGGGGTCACTCCTGGCTATGTGCTCAGAAATCTCTCCTGGCTTGGGAGACCATATAGGATGCCAGGGATAGAACCGCAGTCCGTCCTAGGTTAGTGCGTGCAAGGCAAATGCCCTACCGGTCGCACTGCTCTGGAGCCTTAAAATAAAAATTTTTGGGGGCCGGAGAGATAGCATGGAGGTAAGGTGCTTGCCTTGCATGCAGAAGGACGGTGGTTCAAATCCTGGCATGCATATGGTCCCCTGTGCCTAACAGGAACGATTTCTGAGCATAGAGCGAGGAGTAACCCCTGAGCGCTGCCGGGTGTGACCAAAAACCAATAATAATAATAATAATAATTTTTTTCTTTTTTTTTGGGGGGGTGCCCAAACAGGGACTGAACTTAAAATAACTTTTAAAGAAAAAAAAAAACCCACTAACATAAAATACTTAATTGTAGCCCATGTTTTAAAAGTAACCATTTTGTTCTGGGGAGATAGCTCTAATGGAAGAGCACATGCCTGGCAGTGCAAGGCCCTGAATTCAATCCTAGCACTGCTTGTTCTCTCATCCATCACTTGGGAGAGATAAAAAAAAAAATCACTTGGGAATGATAAATAAAAATGTAAACTTTTCCATAGAACACTTGAAAAATAAACCTAAGTGTAAAGGAACAAGAAAAATGACGGGCTGGAGTGATAGCACAGCAGATAGGGCGTTTGCCTTAAACTTGGCTGACCGGGGTTCAATTTCCCGAGTCTGCCAGGACTGATATTTAAGTGCTGATCCAAAAAAAAAAAAAAAAAAAAAGTCATGGGCCGAAAAGATAGCATGGAGTTAGGGTGTTTGCCTTTCACCTGCCAGGAGCGATTTCTGAGTGTAGGGCCAGGGGTAACCCCTGAGCACCGCTAGGTGTAACCCAAAAACCAAAATAAAAAAGAAAAATGACATGTAAAGGACTGTACTTTGTAAGTACTCTTTCAGATAATACTTTTTGGTTTTTGGGTCACACCCGGCAACGCTCAGGTTAATCCTGGCTCTGCACTCAGAAGTCATTCCTGGAAGGCTCCGCCAGGGGACCATATGGGATATCGGGATTCGAACCAGGGTCCATCCCGTGTTGGCTGCATGCAAGACAAAACACCTTACCACTGTGCTATCGCTCTGGCCCAGATAATACATTTTAAATGCTAATGAGAAATCATCTCTTAGGATCCAAAGCAATAGTAGGGCATTTGCCTTGCACTTGGCCAACCTAGGTTCAATTCCTGATATCCATATAGTCCTCAACCTGTCTGCATGCAGAACCAGTTGTAAGTCCTGAACACTGCTGGGTGTGCCCAAAATCAAAACAGTGTCAGATCCTTCTGAAACATTTTTGTTGAGGGGGGTGGGCACACCTATTATTGTGACTTACTCCTGGCTCTGCATTCAGAAATCACTCCTGGGATTGCTCAGGAGACCATTTGGGATGCCAGGGATCAAACCTGGGTCAGCATGTGCAAAGCAAGCACTTTACTCAACTATATTATCTCTTTAGCCCCTGGAAACACTCTTGGGTATGAGCATACAAACTCCAGACATGGATATTGATCAAGGAAGATCATTTGGCAAAGTTTACAAGGAATCCATTATCAATCCCAGAAATCACCAAGTCAGCCAACCTGGATTGACTGGAGACTTCTTTTTGGGAAGGGGCACACCCAGCAGTGCTCAGGAGTTACTCCTGTCTCTGTATTCAGAAATCATTCCTGGCTTGGAGGACCATATGGGATGCCAGGGATCAAAGCCGGGTCAGCTGTGTGCAAGACAAAAGCTCTACCAGCTGACTGGAGACTTTTATCTCAGCAGACCATGGCCACATGCTTCTTTCTTCCCCCATTTAAAACCCCACAAAATCCCTGGCCCTAATGAGAGGAAGATGCTCTGGGTAAGGCAAGAAGTCTGCCATCTTCTCAGGTTGGAAGCGCCCGAATAACTCCCCTCCTCCATCAACCCTGTTAGAGACCATCTGAACTTGGGTTTGGAAACAAAGTTTTAAAAGTAGGTAAGGTGGCGCAAGTGGTAGGGCGTTTGCCTTGCACTACTAACCTAGGCCGGACAGCGATTCGATCCCCTGGCGTCTCATTTGGTCCCCAAAGCCAGGAGCGATTTCTGAGCGCAGAGCCAGGAGTAACCCCTGAGCATCACGGGGTGTGGCCCCCCCCCAAACATAAAAACAAAGCAAACTGGATAAGCATAAACAATTTCATCAATCGTATATAAACATAATATATCAAAAGGTTAATAGAAATGACCATATTGGGTAGAATATTTGTGGGTTATTTTTTTCCACAAATTCAGTGGGAGTTGCATTAGAATCCATATTTGTCATTAGAACTTCATCATACCAATTACTACTATTTATAATACACTTTGCCCTGTTTTCATCACTATCCCCTCTAGCATCCTTGGAGGGTCTTGACCCTCCCTAGTAGGTAATTGTGCTCATTGACACCACGTTCCTTTTCTCCTTGCTCGCGGGGGGAAGGAGTGGGTTGGGATCACCCCGAAGGTGCTCCGACTTCTCCCAGACAGGGCTTTGGGGGACACTACGCGTGTCGGGCCCCACATTGGGCAGCCTCCTGGCCCGCTTTTTCCAGGAATCTGGGCAAAGCCTCCCTTCTCCAGAGGGCCTGGCTGTGCCTAGAGTTAAGGTTCGCCCGGGGTAGACCGGGCCTCTCGCTGCCACTTCCCAGGGCGCTTCAATCTCCGCTCCCCGGCGCCTGCCGCCCGGTCCAGGCTCGCGGGGCGGAGCGAGGCGCGGCGTGGCGTGGCGTGGCAGGCGGGTCGCTGGGGCGCGGGGCGTGTTCGTGGTGCGCGCGTGAGGGCGGATCCTCGGGACTGGGGGCGGCCCGAAGGCGTGGCCTAACCACAACGGGGGCGTGTCTTTGTGGTGGGCGTGGCTGACAGGGGGCGTGCCTCGGCTGTGTCGGGGGCGTGGCCCTGTGGGGTTGGCCGGCTCTGAGCGTAGCTCTGTGGCGGGCGTGGCCCGGAGCGGGGCGTGGCTTTCGGGGCGGGCCTGTCGGGATTGGCCGACGCGGGGCGTAGCTAGAGGTGGGCGTGGCGCGGGCGGGGTTTCGCCGGGGGCGTGGCCCCGCGTTCCTCCCCGCTCCTCCCGCTCGTCCCGCGCGCGGCCCCCGGAGTCCCCAGGCGCGCGGCCAGCCCGTCTCGGGCCGCGGCTCTCGGCGCTCGGCTCTCGGGGCGGCGGGGCTGCGGGGCGAGCGCGAGCCGGGGCCGGGCCGGGGGCCCTGCCCCCAGCGTCCTTGTGCAGCCCCTTCCCTGCGAGCGAGGAGCGGGAGCGGGAGCGGGGCCCGGGCGCGCGGGTCCGTTCGGAACCATGAACCGGAGCTTCCACCGCTCCCAGAGCCTGCGCTTGGACGACGGCGGCGCTGTGGAAGTCAAGAGCAAGGTGAGCCGCCGATGAATGGGCCGGGCCGGGCCGGGCCGGGCGCCGCGCGGGTCGGGCAGGGGCGCGGGCAGGGACCCCGGCCCCCCGGCCGATCGGACCCCCCGCGGGAGCGGCCCTTTGTTCCGCCAGCCCGGGCGACCCTGCGCGGCGCGGCGCGGCGCGGCTCGGCTCGGCGCGCGGCGGGGGCGGCGTTTCCGGGGCGACCCGGAGCTCCGCCGGGGACTCGGGGCACGCGGGTGGGAAGCGGCCGCGCGCGGGTGAGCCCCGTTCCGTTCCGACCCGGCCCGGCGCGCCCCAGCCCGGCCTCGAAGGGCGCGCCCGGCCCCTCCCGCGCCCCCACCCGCGGAGCGTGCCCCGACTTGCGGCCCGGCGCGCGTTCGTGCGCCCGGGCAATCGGCCGCCGGCATCTGCCGCCCCTGCCTGCCCGCCCGCCTGCCTGCCTGCCTGCCCCTCGCGGGGGCGGGCGGCCCCTTCGCGGGAGCCGCTTTTGTCTGCCCGAGGAGCAAGAGGAGGAGGAGGAGGAGCAGCAGCAGGGACCCTCGGCCCACCGCGCCGCGCGGGACAGTGACCCGGTGCGCCCAGCCGGCCAGCCGGCGTGACGCGGGTCTCAGGGGGCCCAGCCGACAGACAACAGGGGTCCGCGGCCAGAGGGTCGGGAGGGGAGTCGGGGTCCACCCCCCACCCCCGGCTTTCCTCGGCGGGTCCCGAACCCCTGCCGTGCGTGGGAGCCCTTCTTTATCGTTCTAAATCTGGCTTGGCCTCCCCTTGCTTGCGTGCGGGTTTTGAGTCTCCCCTCATTCGGGCGAGCGGTTTGTTTCACCCAGTGGGGATCTCCCCGGACGCTGCTCCGTCCCGAAGCCGCTGGACATGTGCGCTTCATATGCAGAGCTTCCAGTTTCCAGATCCACACACTCGCAGGGGCAGAGTCTTGTGGCCTGGTACCATCCCGAGCTGGCACTTCGTGGGACCTCCAGCACCCCAGAGATGGCCGCTGCCTAAGGCTCCATGCCCTGCTGCCCCAACCTAGCCCCCGTTCATCTGTCCCTGCTGAACTTCCCCCAGGGTCTCTCCAGAGAACTGTCTTGGGAGGGTCCTGGCAGGGCCTGCAGCACCCGCTCCTGCCTCTGCTCTCCTCAGACACTGTCAGTGAAAACAGCTGCTGGACTCTGCTTCCAGCGTGGGTGCCAGTCAGTGGTTGCACCTTGAGGGTGAGTGGCACTGCTGACAGAGAACCACAGAAAGGACTCCAGCAGGCTGAACCCTGCAGGGTAGTGGTTGGCCTCCTCCCTCCAGTTATGGAGCTCCCTTTGCTATCTGCCCAGGGATCATTAAAGCTGTCCCCTCCACGTCCCTCTCCCCAGCACTGTAGTAGAGTCCACTACCTTGGACCCCATCTCTGCAGGCCTTTTACAGGTGGCGAATTCTGGGACAATGGCATCTTTATGCCACCTAACCATGGCACAGTGCCTTAGGTCTGCGTGTGGGGAGTGGGGGAGTGGCCCCGGGAAGCTGAGTCCAGCAATTATGACACTTACTACCCTGGTGAACTTTCAGGCAGGTCATTGATCCCAGGGCCAGGGGAGCTTAGAGGTGGAACCGTGCAAGTGCCTCTGACATGTGGAGCCAGTGGACGCATTAGGGTCCAGAGGTTCTTTGGGAGGTGGGTTCTGAAGTTGCCCCCATATCAAGGAAAGAACACCTTTAGGTTTTGATGCCATTTCTGGATCAATACCATAGTCCTCTGTCCTTATATTATTTGGCTCTTTCTGTTTCAGGACCTTGTTACTCCTGAAACCAGTAGTGTAGTGTAGGGGGGAAGCCTTCATTCCCCAGTTCGGGTTAACGACCATTTTGAACCCTTTGCCTAGTGAATTTGGACATGTGCTCCCCTTTCTTTCCTCAAGACCTGTAGTTGAGGGATCGAGGCTAATGGGAACCTGGGTCTTGGGGTCGTCTAGGGGATGGTGCTTCAGAACCATCAGCGGTTTGTGGACGGCCTTGGAGCTGAGCTGTTGTTTGCAGTGAAGAGGGATGAAGGTACAGGCTCTTTGCAACTGCAGCTTTCTCATCAGCAATTCCACATGTCTGATCAGAGAGTGGGACCACAGGATGTCCCATCTTGGAGGGCTCTGCCCTAAACCCATCCCTCTGCTGGCTGAGCTCTCCAGAGCTGCTTCCCACTGAGATCTCATCTGTTCTCTTGGCCTGCGTGCCTCGTTGAAAGCCTCCCCCATCGGAAATGCTGTCTGAAAGAATCAGTGCTGTCTTGATAACCCTTTCTGCCGAGCTCACGAAGCCCTTACCCGCTTACCTCCTCATCTGCAACCCTCTTCTGCAGACCTTGGTTGTAGTGCACCATGCACCTAGCAGGGGTCTCAAACTCAATTTACCTGGGGGCCGCAGGAGGTAAAGTCGGTGATCCTTGAGTGCAAAGTCAGTAGTAAGCCTTGAACATTGGGGGGTGTGACCCAAACAACTAAAACAAAACAAAACAAAAAAAGATTCCTCTAGGGCAGGGCCACAAAATGTTGTATGGAGGGCCGCAAACGGCCGCGGGCCACGAGTTTGAGACCCCTGACTTAGGGTATGGTGAGGAGAGTAACACTGCTCAAAGTTTTCATCCAGTTTTGTTGCTTTATATAAGTGACTCGGGATGTTTTTGTTTGTTTGTTTCGATCTTAGAATAAAAACGCTGTTGTAGAAGCTTTAGAAATCAGGGGCCGGGGGCCCGGAGAGATAGCACAGCAGTGTTTGCCTTGCAAGCAGCCGATCCAGGACCTAAGGTGGTTAGTTCGAATCCCGGTGTCCCATATGGTCCCCGTGCCTGCCAGGAGCTATTTCTGAGCAGACAGCCAGGAGTAACCCCTGAGCACCGCCGGGTGTGGCCCAAAAACCAAAAAAAAAAAAAAGAAATCAGGGGCCGGGCGGTGGCAAAAGAGGTAAGGTGCCTGCCTTGCCTGCGCTAGCCTTGGACGGACCACAGTTCGATCTCCCGGTGTCCCATGGTCCCCCAAGCCAGGAGCAACTTCTGAGCGCATAGCCAGGAGTAACCCCTGAGCGTTACCGGGTGTGGCCCAAAAACCTGGCCCAAAAACCAAAAAAAAAAAAAAAAAGAAAAGAAATCACTTTGGACACAAGGGAATCTGGGGTGTTCCCTCTCCAGATATAAGCTATTTGGTATTGCCACCGTCCTCCTGGGCTCTGTGCATATCAGCCTTTCTCCTGTTATGAGCATCCAGCAGCCTCCCCATCAACGTCACACTGTAGTATTTGTTCATGTTTAGGGGAAGGAGTTTTAAGTGACTGTACAAATTCCGTCTATTGTGACAACCATAACTGACTAAGTAGTATCCTATTTGGGTCATTTCCAGCCTCTTTTCTATTATACATAGTGCCAGAACATCTTCATACTCTATCTTTTTATGAAGAGTGTATGAGTATATATGAAATATAAAGTACATAAGAAATACCTTGTTAACACAGAATTTATGTATTGTGTATGTGTATTTATGGAAGCACACCTGGGGTGCTCGGGAGCCATTCCCAGTGGTGCTGGGCATCTGCACAGTGCCTGGAATTGAACCCAGGGCTCCCGCTTGCACAGCTTGTGCTCTAGCTAGAACCATCTTCACATCTTCACACATCTAGGACCCTTCACAGCCCTGTTATGCCGTTAGAGCACATTGGGCACATTTTTAAAGGTTTTAAGTGCACATCAATCATTTCTTTTCTAGAATCCTTTAGTCAGTTGATATTTTTTCTGTTTATCCATCCAGCTTTCACCCAGCTTTGTTTTCTTACTCTTTCCCAGTGAGACCACTGAATCCCTTTGTCTTCACCTTCATTGGACTAAAAACTTGTAAGTGTGGGCTACTTGTATGTCAGTTTTTTGCTGCACTTTTTTTTTAGTCGAGTCTGACTTTTGTGCCGCTTGTCCACAGGGGTCTCCAGCCCCTGCCCACACAGATGATGCGGAGGCAACTGTGCTTTCAGTCAGCATGTTTCCTCAGGCCCCCAGATCTTATCTGTGACTGGAGGGAACGCCCTTCCATCTGCTGGGGTGGAGCCTGGGCCTGGCACTCCCCGGGCTGCTTGGGCACTTGCCTCCCTCGGGCCAGTTGAGAACTGCCTGACACAGTTTGACTCACCTGCATGTGTTGGCTACACCCTTTCAGATTCCGGTTTTGTTGTATCTATGTGTGTCTGTTTTCAAACAGGTTTGGTGGCTCTATTTGGGAAGTTGTGTCCAGAGGAATCTCTCGTCAGGGCTCTGGGTGGGAGTAGATGATGCTGACCGTGACCAGGGCTAACCCTGCTGACCTCCAGAGGCCCCCATCAACAGCGGCCTCCACTTTCCTAGAACCCTGCATTCACGACAGGGTCCCTGGGCCAGGACGAGAGGTGTTGCCATTCAGGTGTCAGCCACTGTACATGTGTGGCTCCCCTCTGCATCTCTGACAAGGAGAGGAGGCACCAAGCCCTGTCCTGGAGCTTTGGGCTGTCAGAGGCAGTAGCAGGGAGAGGGGATTGAAATAGCACATCCCACATCCAGGTGGAGAAAAAGACCCCAGTGCTTCAGATCCAGGCTCTTCCTTGACTCCTCACCTGCCCTTTACTCATAACCGCTGGTTCCTCCTTTTCTGTAAACTTGGCAACTGAGGGTCATGCTGAGCCTCTTTCAAGCCAACATGGTCCACCCAGCTGCCTTAAGAGGCAGACTATCTCTTGGCTGGAGGCTTCTTTTCAGGGGCCTGGGAGATAGCTCACAAAGCTGGACATGTGAGGCCTTGAGTCTGATCTCTTTTTTTTTTTTTTTTTTTGGTTTTTGGGCCACACCCGGCAGTGCTCAGGGGTTACTCCTGGCTGTCTGCTCAGAAATAGCTCCTGGCAGGCACGGGGGACCATATGGGACACCGGGATTCGAACCAACCACCTTTGGTCCTGGATCGGCTGCTTGCAAGGCAAACACCGCTGTGCTATCTCTCCGGGCCCTGAGTCTGATCTCTTACTCTTCAGTGCTTTTGACAGGTTCTTCTTAGCTGCTGTCAGAATTTATCGGTGTCAGAGTCCCTTCCTGGTCACCCAGACATGCCACTGTTGATGCTGTGGGATGTAGCAGTACAGGGCTCAGCTCCTACTCACAAACAAGGTCAGTTTCCCTCACTTGCTTGGGCTTCTAGGAAGAAGGTTTTGTTTGGAAAGATGAAATAAGTGTCTGCAACATGGGGACTGGGGCTTCGAGGCTGACTTCCCTGCTCACTGGGGGGACAGTCATGCAGTGGGTGCTGGACAACTGTGAGGAGCCCCACCCTACTCCCTCTCTGCTATCTATAATGCACACTTGATTCCTTCTCCGGGTTCGCAAGTCTGAGTCGTGGTAGGGTGAGTGCAGCTACATCATCTGTAGGCCCCCTCCGCGGAGAAGAGCATCATCAGTGTGGATTCTGGCTCCTTAGGCTGTGCTCACAACACAAATGATTACTTCCGAGAGCTCCAGCAGTTAGTCTGCCCATTCCTCATGACAGAGACCCTGACAGGTCTAGACTGGGAGTTCTGAAGTCACAGGGGAGTCTCACCTGAAGTGAGGTGTGCATATGCTGGTACCTAGCTGTGATGATAGGAACCGCAGGGCCCACTTGGATGAATGAGTGAAAGAGCAGCCCTGGACCTTTGGCACCTCCTGCAGCTTTTCTGCTCCTCTCTGCTCTGACCATTCCTTCCTCACACTCATACTTTAATGAAGTCCCGTGCCTTGCACTTCCTCCATCACGTCTCAGTTTGTTTCTCACATTTGCAGGTGTGATTATGTTAGAGCGCAGCCTCTACAAATCGTCAGCACCAGGATATTCCAGCTGGCACAGGCCAGGCCCACATCTGCACTCAGGAACATTCTGCCAAAGGAATGAGCACCCAGAACAAACACCGTGACTAGCGGGACCCACAGTAGTTAGTCCTCAGGCTCCCTCCACTGAGGAGTGGGGTCCTGCTGCAGACTGTGACCCTTATGCACAATGTCTTCAGAATCTTCTTAGAACAAAGATTAGAACAAACAGTGATTCTTGAGGCCAGAACTCCTGCCTTTTCAGCTTGTGCTAGGCAGGGCCCATCCTGCTATTCAAGGAACAGGACTTCAACCAGGGCAGGGTTTTTCAGCCTAGCTGGGTTGCTGTGTTGGCCCTATCTGGCAATTTTTGACCTAATTAGATCATACAGAAGACCTTGCTGTGTTTTTTTTTCCTTCCTATGTTATGAAGCCTCCTAAGTATTGAAAATGTCACTTCTGACTTTATTGCATTTCTCTTTGGGAAGGGACTTTATTAGTTAAATGTGTGTTTATAGTTTTGGGGAGGCCACAGTACTTAGGGATTACTCCAGACTCTGGGCTTGGGGATCACTCCTCTTGGTGCTCAGAGACAATCTGCAGTTCCAGAGATCGAACCCTGGTTGACTGCATGCAAGCAGGCATTATAACCTCTGTACCATCTCTGTGGCTCCAAGGTTTGTTATAAATATTTGACTTCTCTGTGAGCTTTTGGTTGTTATCACCCAAGAGATTTAGGTGGGGTCCATATGTGCAGTGTCTGTGGGGTTGAGCATTGTTGGAGCCCAGTTCTTGTGGGGCTGGGAGCGGGGCTCCAGTGGCACTGGAGCTGAGGTGGGTGTACTTTAGTGCGTGCTCATGGGGATTGGTCTTGGGGTCTGTCTGTGTCCTGGGTGTGGTGGAGCCTCAGCAGGTGAACCCAGAGCCCTAGAGTTGACCTCATTCTTCTGTGTGGGCTCAGGTGATCACTAAGGAATTGTGCCTGATCATTTTAAGTTCTTGTGGGAAGAAAGACTTTATATTAGATTCTAAGGGGTTACTCATGTGGATTAGGATGTAGTTGACCCCTGAATGTCCCTGGGGCAAGATAAACACAATTGGCAGTAGGAAACCAACCCCACTTGTAGCAGGGCCTACAGCCCTTGCCCTGTAACCCCGTGGGAGCCTGAGGATAGGATTTAGTGTCTAGGATTTACTTTCTTGGTCCTTGAGATTAGTGCGGTTTCAGAATAGCTGGAGGATTTTTATTCTGTTTAATAAGTCATTCAACATTGTTTTGGGCTACACCCAGCAGGGTTAAGGGACTACTCTGGGCCCCAGGCTCACTCACAGCAATGCTTGAGGGAGCATGCCAAGCTGGGAACTGGGCTGGGCCTACACAGATTGAACATCTATCTCCCCAGCCCCTAGAGGGCTTTCAAAGGAATATACAGCCTTAAGAGCAACTTGGAATTGTTACTGTGACTTGGAGTAGAAGTGGTTGCTGCAAAGCAAACCTGTGTGAGATTTCACATACACTGATTCCTAGAACTTCACACAGCCTGGTTCTCAGAGCCCCATCTCTGTAGTGTGGAGGTGACTTGAGCCTGGACATATGTCCAGCACCAGGTAGCCTTCAGACTCTACTGGGCTCAGCTTAGTCCCAGCAGATTATAGAACAAATGTGACCTATTGCTTTCACCTCTCCTTACTCTTGCCCCTGTTTTTCCTCTGTGGAATTAACTTTTTGCTAAAAATTCCATATTTGTTAGTTTTCATTGTGTGTTCCACACAAGAATGTCAGTTGTGTGAAGGCAGAAGACAATATTTTTCTGTTCTGTAGAACCTGGTGCATAGAGCCACTGTGTATCTTTGGATGAATAAAAGCACATTCTTTATTGGTGAAAGGATGGGGAGTACAAATTGTGTGCCTAAGTTGTGTGTGTATTGGAAGGACTGGATGATGGAGAAACACACACACACATACACACACACACAAACACACACACACGTTTATTTCTTTTTTTAAACTGTAAAGCCCAGGAAAGAAAATGTCTGTTCAATGGAAAAGTCCTGCTTGATGGTTTGAAGGAGCTAGTCCAGAAAGGAGACACTTGTGACTGAAGGTGCCTCTCGAAAGAGCTGGTGGTTTGGTTCCTGAGGTGACCCTCTTAAGAGGATGATTGATGCTCCCCTTCAGGAGTCAGTTTTGAGAAAGGGGTGGGGCCATGGCGGGGGAAATGGCCACATAGTTCTCAGGAGACTCCTGTCTGCAGCTTTCTGGCTACTTGATCGTGAAGGGGCAAGGAGGGGATGTGAGGAACCAACCTAGTACTAATTACCCTTCCTCCTCTAGATTTGTGCAAAGCAGAAGAAAAGTGTTTAGAAGTCTACCTTATACTTTCATCTTGGAAAAGTTATATGAAACAAAGCCTGTTTTCCAGAGCTCGCAGGACCTTGGGATGGCTACTCCACGTCTCAGCAACACTCAGTGTTGCTCAGAGCCCCAAAGCAGTAACAGTACAGAGATATGTACATGCTTAAAAACCCCAGGTTGCATTACTCACACATGTAGAATTACTTATTGAAGTATGACTTCTATTTTTTAAAAAATTTTTTAATTTAAAGAAAATGCATCACATACTTAACATAACTAATCATAACACATTTGTTTCAAGATAAAAAAAAAGCAAAGTTACTGAGAAAATTAGAAAGAAAATAGAAAGAAAAATTAAGATATAAAATGGCGGGCCCGGAGAGAGAGCACAGCGGTGTTTGCCTTGCAAGCAGCCGATCCAGGACCAAAGGTGGTTGGTTCGAATCCCAGTGTCCCATATGGTCCCCCGTGCCTGCTAGGAGCTATTTCTGAGCAGACAGCCAGGAGTAACCCCTGAGCATCGCCGGGTGTGGCCCAAAAACCAAAAAAAAAAAAAAAAAAAAAAAGATATAAAATGGAAGAGAAGAAAAAAAAAGAAAGAAGAGAAAGCTCAGTAGCAAATATACTTGTGGAAATTATTTATTTCCAATAAAGTCATTAATACTATAGCCGAAGGTTTAGTAAGCGCCTTTTTTTAAAGATAAGAGATAAAAAATACAATAAAAAAGTGTGTGTGGGAGAGATAGCACAGCGGTATTTGCCTTGCAAGCAGCCAATCCAGGACCAAAGGTGGTTGGTTCGAATCCCGGTGTCCCATATGGTCCCCCCCGTGCCTGCCAGGAGCTATTTCTGAGCAGACAGCCAGGAGTATCCCCTGAGCACCACCGGGTGTGGCCCAAAAACAAAAACAAAAAAAAAAGTGTGCGTATGACAATTGTTGTTTGCATAGGCACAGCAAAATTTGGGGGAAATTGAAAACCTTTGGCCTAAAAACAGGAAGACTTTACCCATGAAGTATCCTGGCATAAACCAACTACAAGCTCCATGCATGCTAAATTGTCTAATTCCAGTCTTTCTCTGTGGTCCCAATAAAAGCTCTTTACAATTATGGTGGTTGCTGTCAGGTTTCTGTAGTTAGAGATCCTGGTTTCTGTACAGATCCTATGTCGAAGTCAGGGTGACGCAGAGTGTCTTCTGGTTTCATCTCACTATTAGGTGGCAATGCAGAGAACCCTGCCCTGAAAGCTGATCGTTGCTGTTACCAAGTTGTCAGGGTGTCCTATGAACCCACTGTGGAGTAAGACAATGCCAGTGCAGCAGTAGGGTCTTCCCTGGTAGAAGCTCGATTCCTAGTGCTGGTGTAGAAAACCGTGCTGATTCCATAGATGGGGTCCAAGGTTCAGGAGTGAATGGTCAATGTCCGGTCTTCTGAAGCCTAAACCAAGTCACTATGACAAGTGTTCAGGACCCACAGCAATATAAAATTTATGTGTTCCTGTTTCTATTAAATAAAAACGTGTTTGCATGTGTAAGACTTCTCTATTTTAATGTGCCTATGCAAAAAAGGAACAATGCCACATAGTACTATTGGTGTATATGGGGAATAAAAATAACAAGCTAAACCTGGTTCCAACATGAACTGAGAACACTAGAGAAACTTATCTACTAGAATTTCCTACTAAATAGATCCCCCCCCCCCAAATAGGGGAAATTACGCTACATAAGAAGATAAGACAGTAAGGGTTATATCTATTAAGGAAATACATTTGAAGAAATATTCAAGGGGGTCAGAAAAATAATACAGCGGTAGGGCATTTGCCTTGCAAGTGGCCAACCCAGGACCAATGGTGGATCAAATCCAGCATCCCATATGGTCCCCCTTGCCTGCCAGGAGTAACCCCTGAGCACCGCCAGGTGTGGCCCAAAAACCAAAAAAAAATGAAAGAAAAGAAATATTCAAAGGAGATATACATGTCCCTTTAAGTCTTTTGAAATAGTCTGGGGGGATAAAATCTGAGCACAGCTTCAGCCTATGATTTGGTCTTGTGTGTTCTAAAAAATTGCTCCCAGCAGTCACATATCAGAAAATGTCCTTGAGCTGGGTGGGGGCTTCTCAGAAACCGAATCTGGTAGTGAGCAACAGTCTGCAGCGAAGGGAGGTAGGGGGAAAAGGGCCCCCGAGAACCAATCAGCCGCAGTGGCAAAGGCAGCTTCTCAGGCTGAGAATCTATCTTTTCACTTTGAGAGCTGGTTGGCAGCTGACTGGTGGGGGGTGAGGGGAGAATGTTCCACTTCCTGAGGAGTTAAGAACTGAGAGTAAAAAAAGGGATAGATGGAAATAAAGGATGGAGGGGTGAGAGAGTGAAAGGCTAGAAAAGAATTTGTAAGGTGGTAAGGGAGGAATGACAATATACAACATAGAAGACATTATGTATATTACAGACAAATATTAGACAGACATTGAGGTGGCCAACACATACACTCAGAAGCATGACTACTAGGTTTTGCTGGTTAAAATAGCTTTTCATGGTGCTAGAGAGACAGCACAGTGGGCAGGACAACACTGTCTTTGAGAGTGACTGACCGAGGTTCCATCTCAGCACTGCTGCATATGGTGCTCTGGGGACCACATCTAGTCCCCAGCTCCTCCAGGAGTAATTCCTGAGTAGAGAGCTAGGAATAAGCTCTGAGCCACAGGTGTAAAATAAAGATACAGTTCACAGATACTGCTTTCATTTAAGATATCTTTTTTGTTTTGTTTTGTTTTGTTTTTGGGCCACACCCGGCGTTGCTCAGGGGTGACTCCTGGCTGTCTGCTCAGAAATAGCTCCTGGCAGGCACAGGGGACCATATGGGACACCGGGATTCGAACCAACCACCTTTGGTCCTGGATCGGCTGCTTGCAAGGCAAACACCGCTGTGCTATCTCTCCGGGCCCTCATTTAAGATACCTTAAAGAGCACATAAAACTGAAAATCAGTGATGTCCTGGGGAGGAGGTTTGGAGATGGCACATAATAGTGAATTTTGCACTATGTTGTAGAGCCCATTTTGATAAACCAAATTAAGGGTATGCTACCAGTATTTTGAAAAGCATGCAAAGTAGAACAGTCTGGGAGAGCACAGATTTGCACACTCTAAAGGCATCTCATCTGTGTGGGCCCCCGAACTGACCAGGTAGCACTAGCACAATCCTAGCAAGATAAGCTCTGATGTCTTGGGAGTCAGTGGGCCACACACCTTGTTGTTCCTGACATCAGTGTAGGGCAGGAATCTTGTTGGTTTCTCTAGTCAACAAGGTCTTGCCAAGGCCTGGTCATCTTTCCTGGTACTCAAGGATAGATGGCCCTGACCTGTCTGCAGAGGAAAGAGACATTTTATATGAAAGAGCAGAGCATCCTCAGGCAATCTTGGAGGGAGTAGAAATCCACTGCTGAAAGCTGTAGCCTACAAGTTTGCCTCTCCTTCCTGTGAACATCCACCTGCACTGGCTGTGGAGGTCAGCTCAGGCTCTGGAGTAAGGTCTCTTCTGGAGCTGTCACCTCCAGATGGGAGCACTTGGTTATCCATCAGCTGCCTTGTCTGCTAGGACACATGCCTGTGTCCATGTGACTCCAGTTTTAAAATGCTGGAGTGCATCTCCTGCCACATAGTAGCAATTAGAAAAATTTGAGTGAGACCAGCTGTTGACTCTTCTCCCTTGGGGTCACGGAGGGACACCACACCACACCTGATTCGATTTCCAGGCAGCTTCCTAGTGAGAAATATTAGAAATGCTGCTGATTGTTTGCCTCATCTCTAGACCATGTGATGGAATTGAAGACAGTTTGTCTTCATCTCAGAAAGAGGCTGCAATTGCTTTGAGGGTGAATAATACTGAGCCAGAGTTGTACCAACTTAATCATCTGAATTTTATGATTTATGAACATGTCTGAGTGACTATAAGGGGAAACCTGTTTTCAGCTGTGAGAAAAATGAATTTTTCTGTTGGCTTTGGTATTGGTCCTGGGTCATTGCCAACAGATGCAAGGTCTTCTGTCCAGTGTGGGCTGAGTAGCTCTGTGGCCTTGGGCAAGGGGCCACCTCTCTAAGCCAATTTGTGTAAATACTGGGAAGGGCACCTCTAAAGACTTGATGGTGGGTGTGATGTTATGTACCAGACACAGTGGACAAGATATGAATTAACTGTGGGTTTATTGGATTTGCTCAACACTATGGCAGGAGACAGAGACTTCATTAGGTATGAAGAAAGAGAGAAGGTTTTATTTCAGAAAAATCAGAAATCACCTGCTTAATGCAAAGATTCTCCCTGAAATCACATTCCATTGGAGATAAAATCAATCTTTGTTGCCAGCAATATCACTCATACAGTTGGAGGGGAGGAATGAGGACTTTTGCAGTCCGGGGTCAAGCTGGAGATGGGTGTGTAAGGGAAGCAAGTTCTGCCCTGTCACCACAGCTCCTGTGTCCTTAGCGAGCAGTTCGGTGGGACCATCTGGAACTGGAAAATCTAGCCTTACGAGCTTCAGCTAAGTCTCACATCCTGTTTCTCCTCCTAAGGCCTGCTACAGGCAGGGCCCTTCCCGAGTGCTGACAAGAGAGATTTGCACCCTGCTCCTTGGTGCTTCCTGTTGGCCCAGAGAAGATGAGCATCCAGTTAGCACCTGCCCAACTCCACCCTTTGGGTGTTCGTGTTTCCAAACACGAACTTCCTGTCAGCCTCCAAGGTGGTATGTGAAAAGACTCTCCTTTTAAGATGAATTTAAAAATAATAATAATAGCTTACAAGCTATAGTTCACATGACATGAACTCCCCCCTTCTCATGTAGAAGAAAGTTGAAAGTTGATTTTAGCATGTTTATAGAATTGTACTCTAGTACCACTGCCTCATTTTGGGTCTTCTCTTCACCGAAAAAGATCTGTGTCCATTGCAGACACTCAGTCTTTTTCTCCCCTAAATCAGTCTTTTTTCTCCCCTCAGTTCTGCAGCAGCCTGTGCATCTTCCCAGAAAGTCGCCTGTGCTAGTTGCTGCTTTTACTACATGCGTGTGGTCTTTCATCGAGCAGAATGTCTTCAGGATTTATCTTTGTTAGAGCATCAATAGGAAATTTATTTCTTTTGGTGACCAAATGATACCCCATTGTAATAGTAGATCGTGTCTTGTCTGCTCTCATCAGTTACTGGACATTCTGGTACTTTCATTTGGTTGATTAGTGTGAAGATTGCCATGAGAATTCAAGTGCAAGTTTTTGCTTATGCTCAGTTCACTTGGGTATATACCTAGGAATTAAAAATCTGGACTGTATGATAACTTAGTATTCAACACTCCAGCACCCCCCCACACACACACACTCAATTCTTTTAGCTTTTAAGTTGCTCTTGGCAGTGCTCAGAGACTGCTTTCCTGAGAACTTGGGAGTCTCTCAACATGCACTTTAGCCCTTTGAACTGTCTCCCCAGCCCCAATGTGTTATAAGAGCTACAGATCAGATTTGCAAAGCTGCTATTACCATTTCCATACCTACCACAAAGGTATATTTATTCTGGTGTATACACACTCTACCTCAATATCATGCATCTCTTCAACCATGTCAATTTTGTTTGAAAAGTTTTCATTTGTGGGGCCGGAGAGATAGCACAGCCTTGCATGTAGAAGGACAGTGGTTCGAATCCTGGCATCCCATATGGTTCCCTGAGCCTGCTGGGGCGATTTCTGAATGTAGAGCCAGGAGTAACCTCTGAGTGCTGCCGGGTGTGACCCCCCCAAAAAAATTTTTCATTTGTAGCAATGCTGGTGATATTGAGTCTTTTCATTTGCTTTATCATTCATTTGTATCTCACTGGAGAGATGTTTACTCAAGTCTTTTGCTTATTTTTAGAGGGCTTTGTTTTCATTGATTTGAAGCTGTATTTTTTTTGTATTCTCATATATTTGATGTGCAAATATTTTTTTCTCATTTTGTAGATTAACTCTTCATTTTCTTTATAATATACCACTGCAACATTCCCACCACCAATGCCCCCATGTCCCTTTTCCCTCATCCCCCGCCTATATTCGAGACAGGCATTCTACTTCTCTTACTCATTAACATTGTCATGATAGTTGTTAGTGTAGTTATTTCTCTAACTGAACTCACCACTCTTTGTGGTAAGCTTCATATTGTAGGCGAGACTTTACAGCCCTCATCTCTATTGTCTCTGGGTATTATTACAATCATGTCTTTTATTTTTCTTAAAACCCATAGATGAGTGAGACTATTCTATGTCTGTCTTTCTCCCTCTGACTTATTTCACTCGGCATAATAGTTTCCATGTCCATCCATGTATAGGAAATTATCTGTTTATTTAGCTTTTGCCATGCTGGGATTAAACCAAGCTCACTTGCATGGCGAACACGCTCACTGAATTACATTCCAAACCCAAAAAAAGATTCTTTTCCACCATTGTATTATCTTGCCATTCTTGTCAAAAATAAGTTAATTTTAAGTAAGTTTTCTCAACTTTATGCTCCCAATGAGCTATAGGTCTGTTTTTTATGTCAGCTCTGTAGTGTAAATTTTTTTTTAATTGAGAAATGGAAACTCTTCAACCCTCTTCTTATTCAAAACTCTTCGGTATTTTGATGTTTTGAATATCCACAAAAATTTAGGAAAAGTTTGTGAATTACTGCCAGAAAGATAGCTAAGATTTTAATGGAGCTGCATTGAATCTCTAATCTATTCAGAGAGTATACAAATCTTTACTGTTTGTTTTCTAGCACACAAGCACTTTCAATCACTTAGATCTTTAGTTTTTTTTAGCTGTAGCCTATATAGTATATATATACAGAATACAGTAAATAAAGTATACAGAATATAGTTGAATACAAGTTTTCAACTTCTTTTGATAGATTTTTTTTTGTATTTTGTCCTCTTGTATGTAATTATAAACAGAATCCTCTTAGTTTCATTTTCAAATTTTCACTGTTACTGTTTAGAAATGTAGCATATTTTTGTATATTGATACTGTTTCCTACAACATTGGTAAGTGCATATATTAGGCCTATGTATAATTGTGATATCCTTGGGCTTTTTCTTTGTGCGTGTGTGTGTGTGTGTGTGTGTGTGTGTGTCTGTGTCTGTGTGTGCTTGTTTGTTTGCTTGGTTTTATTTATTTTTTATCTTTTTGGTTTTTGGGTCACACCCGGCAGTGCTCAGGGGTTCCTCCTGGCTCTATGCTCAGAAATCGCTCCTGGCAGGCTCAGGGATCCATATGGGATGCCGGGATTCGAACCACCGACCTTCTGCATGCAAGGCAAATGCCTTACCTCCATACTATCTCTCCGACCCTGTTTGCTTGGTTTTAGACCACATCTAGATATGTTCAGGGGCTTGTTTCTGTCTCTGCACTTAGGGATCATTTCTGGCATTGCTCAGGGGACCAAGTGTGGTGCTGGGGATCAAATCTGGGTCATCCTTGTGTAAGGAAAGTACCTTAGTCTGTGTGCTCTCTCTGGCTCCCTTCAAATTTTCGATATAGAAATGCATATTCTACCTATATGTATATTTTATTATCCCATGCAGGGTGAGATCCTCTAACTCAGAGGATTCCAAAGTTATTTGGCTACTACCCTCTTTACAGGGAGGGGGGAAGCACTGCCTCCAATCCTGGGAAAAAAGATCGGAGGTATCACTTTCCCAACTCAAACTGTACAACAAAGTTGTAATTGAAACCATAGGATACTGGAATAAAGACAGACCCTGAGGTATATAAGCAGTCCATCTTCAATAAAGGAGCAAAAAATTATAAAGTGGAACAAGGAAAGCCTCTTCAACACATGGTGTTGGAAAAATTGATCAGCTACATACAAAATAACAATGAACTCAGAGGTCTAAAAAAGTCATATCAAAATAATTAAAGACGGGGCCGGGAAGGTGGCGCTAGAGGTAAGGTGTCTGCCTTGCAAGCGCTAGCATAGGACGGACCGCGGTTCGATCCCCCGGCGTCCCATATGGTCCCCCCAAGCCAGGGAAGATTTCTGAGCGCATAGCCAGGAGTAACCCCTGAGCGTCAAACAGGTGTGGCCCAAAAACCAAAAAAAAAAAAAAAAAATTAGGGCCCGGAGAGATAGCACAGCGGCGTTTGCCTTGCAAGCAGCCGATCCAGGACCAAAGGTGGTTGGTTCGAATCCCGGTGTCCCATATGGTCCCCCGTGCCTGCCAGGAGCTATTTCTGAGCAGACAGCCAGGAGTAACCCCTGAGCACCGCCGGGTGTGGCCCAAAAACCAAAAAAAAAAAAAAAAAAAAAAAAAAAAATTAAAGACCTTGATCTCATGCCTGAATCCATAAGGTACACGGAGGAAGACTGTAAGCAGAACTCCCCATAACATTGAAGCTAAAGCTATCTTCAAGGATGAGACACCACTGAACAAACAAATGGAAGCAAAGATAAACAAATGGGACTACATTAAATTGACAAACAAACAAAAAAAAAATAAATTGAGAAGCTTCTGCATTTCAATGGAAAATGTGATTAGGAGATGAAGGCTACCCACTGAATGAGAGAAACTATTCCGATACCATCTGATAAGAGGTTAATATCTAAGATATACAAGATACTGATAGAATTTATCAAGAAAAACATCTAACCCCATCCAAAAATGGGGAGAAGAAATGAACAGACATTTCCTCAAAAAAAAAAAAAAATACAGATGGCCAAAGGCACATGAAAAAAATGCTCTGTTCACTAATCAAGCAGTTGCAAATCAAAAAAAAAAAACACTGTGATATCTCACACCAGAGACTGGCACACATCAAAAAGATGTGGTGGGAATATTGAATAATCCAACCCTTCTGTAACACAATATGGACATTCCCAAAAAAATCTAGGACTGAGTTTTCATTTGACCCAGCAACTCCACTTCTTGGAATAATTCTCAAGAGGTCTATTATAGGTACCCCCAAAACAAAATCGAGAAAAGACATTTGCACCCCTCTGTTCCTTGCTACTATCCACAATAGCCAAAATCTGGGAACAGCCAAGTGTCCAAGAATAGATGACTGGATAAAGAAACTGGATAAAGAAACAATGGACTATTACTCGTCCATAAGAAAGATAAAGTCATGCAATTTGCTACTACCTAAGGGACCAAGAGAGTATCAGGCTGAGAAAAGTCAGTCAAAGGGAGTGAGACTGACACAGTGTTATTTCTCATATGAATTACTCCTGGCTCTGCACTCAGAAATTATTCCCAGCAGGCTCAGGGGACCTTTTGGGATGATGAGAACTGAACCCAGGTCAGCAGCCTGCAAGGTTAATGCCCTCCCTGCTGTGCTATCACTCAGGCCCACAGTCAGTTTTGTTTATCTTTTAAAAGAACCAGTTTTTGATTTTACTATCTTTTCTATTTATTGTTCCCTATTTCGTGTATTCTGTTTCAGTCTTCATAAGTTCTTTCTTCTTGTGTCTGGTTCTGTTTATCTAATTTTTAGTGGCAAAGTTTGGATCATTGTTTTGAGATCTTTCTTTTTTAAAGATAGGTGTTGCTAGCTATTATAAAATCCCTATAAGCTATATGATAGCAAACTTCCAATCTGGAGATGTATAATGTTCATTAATTTGTCTATATTTTCCACTTCCCTTTTGATTTATTCTTTACCTCTTGATTATTCAGGAGTGCATTTTTGGAAGAGCTTGAGAGGAAACTGACTTGAGTTGTTTTTTTAAAGGTGTTTTGATAAAATTCAGCAGTGAAGCCATCTGTTTGGCTCTGGACTTTCATAATGGGAGTTTTTTTATTACTATTTTCATTCTTTTGCTTGTGAACAGCCTATTTAGGCTTTCTAGTTCTTTTGCAGTTAACCTGATATAGGCCGTTTTCCTAAAAATGCAGCCATTTCTTCTAGCTTATCAAATTTATTGGTAGAATTGTTTATAGTATTAAGACATTTATATTTTAGTGTCATTAGTTTTAATTTTTTCTTTTAAATTTTTGGTTTAATTTAATGATATTCCCTACTTTATGAACCTAGCTAACGGTGTGTGTGTGTGTGTGTGTGTATAGTGTGTGTGTGTGTGTAGAATCCCACCCAATTGAGTTCCAACTGTTTACTCCTAGAAGAGCTCACTGTGGTGTATGTGCGTGTGTGTGTGTGTGTTTGTGTGTGTGTAGTGTGTGTGTGTGTAGAGTCCCACCCAATTGAGTTCCAACTGTTTACTCCTAGAAGAGCTCACTGTGGTATCATGTGGTACTGGAGATTGAACCCAGGCTTTCTGAATGCAAAATTTTTACTCAGCTCTTGACCTCTCTTTGGCCCAGCTGTCTTTTTCTTTTTCTTCATCTTTTTCTTTTAAAAGAAAAAACCAAAACAACAACTTTTGGTTCTTTTGGTCTTTTTTTTTTTTTTTAATAATTTTTATTGAGACAAATTTGAATTACAAGTCTTTCACAGTTACATTTAAGGTACAGAGTGACAGTGATTTAGGGCCATTCCCACTACCAGTGTTGACCTCCCTCCACCACTGTTCCCAGCATGCCATCCTCCCATACCGCCGCCACTCTTAGCCCTGGATTGCTAGTGTAACAGATTCCTTTTGTGTATAGCTTGTTATAGTTTGAGTCTCTTGATTCTTTTGTCATTGACTTTGGGTGGGTATTTAGATCTGACCATTTTTTTAAATTTTCACTCAATGCTCATGAGACCACTTTGCTAGTAATACCATCCACTTTTTTTTTTTTTCTCAATTTGTAGAGAAACATAGAAATATGAGGCAGGACAAGATGATTCATGTTCTATGGTTCTGTAAGAAAGAAAGAAAGAAAGAAAGAAAGAAAGAAAGAAAGAAAGAAAGAAAGAAAGAGAAAGAAAGAAAGAAAGAGAGAGAGAGAGAGAGAGAGAGAGAGAGAGAGAGAGAGAGAGGGAGGGAGGGAGGGAGGGATGGAGAGAGGGAGAGAGGGAGGGAGGGAGGAAGAGAGAAAGAAAGAAAGAAGGAAGGAAGGAAGGAAGGAAGGAAGGAAGGAAGGAAGGAAGGAAGGAAGGAAGGAAGGAAGGAAGGAAGGAAGGAAGGAAGGAAGGAAGAAGAACCCCTGTCTAGAAGCTATAAATATAAATTTAAAAGAGGAAAAAAGAAAAAATGGGGGGCTGATGTGGCAAGGCTTTTTTATTTTGTTCTGTTTTTGCGTAGGCATAGTAAGTATTGGGGAAATAAAAAGGAAATTCCCTTGGCCTAAGAGATACAGGGTGTCTCCACCATTGAAACCTACTGTCATGAGACCAACTATAGGCTCCGGACATCTTTTGGTCTTTTTTGATTCTACCCCTGTTTTGTTTCTATTCTGATTTTTATTATTTCCTTCCTTCTGCTAACTTTTGCCTTTGTTGCTTCTTCAATTGTTTTAGGGTTAAGGTTGTTTATTTGCGATTTTTCTTGATTTTTTTTAAGAGCACTAGTGCTCTTACTATCCTCCAACCACTCTTGCTGAATTTTGTAGGAATTTTTTTTTAGTTGTTGTTTGTTTTGGGGCTACATCTAATATTGTGCAGGGGTTGTTCCTGGCTCTGCTCAGAGATTACTCCTGGCAGTGTTTGGAGGACCATATGTGGTGCTGAGAATTGAACCAGGGTGAGATGCATGCAGGGAAAGCATCCTACCCTCTATGCTATTGTTCTGGTCCTTGCAACCTGTTTTTTTTTTTAATCACTTACTTTATTTGAATTTGTCTCCACGTATTTTAATTTTCTGTCTTGATTTCCTTGTTAGCTCACTGATTATTGAGAAGAAGCATGTCATAGAGTCTCCATTTTTAAGAGGTTTTTGTCATTTTTAAGTGGTTGATTTCTCATAGCATGATTAGAAAAAGTAAGAGGTATAATTTTCATCTTCATAAGTTTACTGATGATTGCTTTGTTTCCTATTATTGTCAGTCCTTGAAATATTTCATTGCACTTGAGAAAAAATGTGAATTCGGCTGTTTTCGGATGAAATGTTCTATAAATGTCCAGTAAGCCCATCTGGTTTAGTTTGCCATGAAAAGTTTAGTTTCCTTATTTATTCTGTCTGGTTGCTCTGTTAATAGTTATGAGTAAGGTGTTAAAATTTCCTACTACCATTGCATTGCTGACGATAGCATTCTTTTTTTTTTTTTTCCTTTTTTGTCATGTCTGGCAGCAATCAGTAATTACTTTGAGCTTTGTGCTCAGAAATTACTCCTGACAGGCTTGGGGACCAAATGGGATGCTGGGGATCAAACCCAGATCAGCATGTCAAGACAAATGCCCTACCCACTATGCTATCACTCCAACCCCCAATAGCATTTTTTAGTTCTGTTACTATGCTTTCATGTTTCGGCTTCCATTATTTAGTGTATAGATATTAACAATATCCCCCAATTATTATATAATAACCAAGCTTTTATTTAACTGAAAATCATACAAAATGTGATTGTACTTGCCTTTTTTAGATAACAATTTGTAAAGTTACCTTCCAACCTTCTACTTGGAGCCTCCATTTGTCTTGGGAGCTGAGCTTCTGCAAGCAGCAGAATTCTGGGTTTGTTTTTCAATCAATCTATTCAATAGCTCTCTCTTTTCCAAAGTGGGTTATGTGGTACCCTGAGGAACATTGAGCCATGGGGTGGAGGTGGGGCACAGTAGTAGCCTCAGGTGTAATTGGGGTATACTTTCTGCTTGTTCACTTAAGATATTTCTAGAGTTGGGGTAAGGTGTGGAGTGACTCTTTCTGAAAAGGGAAATAGAACAGATATTTTGGTTTGGGGAAGTCTACCACCCTCACTCTGAGAAGACCCCAGAGTTTTCAGCCAAAAAAAAAAAAAACAGTACATCTGGGAGTTCTGTCAGCTTGGTGTCTCTGCAGATATTAGTTATGAAGCAGTGAAGTGAGCTGTGTGAAGGGTGGCAGCTCTGGGGTGTGAGTGTTGTGAGTGTTTGGCTGCCAGGGCTTTAGCAGGCCGGGGGCTTGGCCTACCTTTCTCCCCAAAGGGCACCAGAGTTTTCAGCCTGAAGACCCTGAAAACAAATGGACCTGTGAGTTTCATCAGCTTAGCTTGGTATCCCTTCTGAGATTAGTCTCAAAGGTATGAAGCTGGGCCCCAGTTTACTTGTCAGTGGTCTTTAAATAGGTTTGCTACTATTAACTTTTGGGGCTCCTATGATGTGAATGTTATTTCTCTTAATATTGTGCCATAGGGCTCTTGCATTCGGCTATTTTTTCATTTTATGGTTATGTTTTGCTGATCTTTTGGGTGTTTTCCCTGGCTATATGTTCAGGCTATTTGATCATAACTTCTGGTTCTGTTAGAATGCTTGCCAGTTACTCTCTAGTCTTAATTATTTTTGAGCCCTTCTAGTAGAGAACTTGAGTTCTTTAGGTCCATTTTTTTCCTATTTGAAGCATTTCAGGGTTTTCTCCATTCTTCCTATATTAACTTTTTCTTATTGTAGTAAGCATTAGTAAAACTGTTGCATTAACCCCTCTTTGGGTGACTTACTTAAGTTCTGTTTCATTTCAATTCAACACACAATTCAACACACAACACACACTTCATCCTCTACAGCCACCCTCTCTTTACATGGGTCCCTGGCAGGACTCTCCTCCATCTCACATAACCACTGTCTCCCCAGCCAGTCTGCTGTCTGTGCACTGCATCCTTTACAAGGTACGATCTGCAGGAGGATGCTCTGACAACTGAGCAATAGACTGATTCACTAGTGCTGATCAAAGACTGCTGTAGGATGGGTGCTTCTCATGGCCCGTGGGTGTTTTCTGTAGAATGTCTCCTTTGCCAACTACTCTTTTTTTTTTTTTTCCTCCTGAGGGTGTGCCTCTGGGAGGGAGCTGCCCTCTGGAATGGCGTCTGTGATTCTAAGTTCCAGAGTGTGCATTCCCCAGAAGCACGGACTTCAGCTTTAAGACCTGAGTGCTTTTAGCTCTAGTAACCATGTGAGTGTCTTTGACCAGGAGTAACACCTGAGTAAGAATTGAAGAGCAGTTTCAGTGCCTGTGTGGTTAGGAGCCCCTCTTGCAAGGAGACCAGAAGTGAAGGTATATATACAGGTTTCACTCTCTAGGCTCTCTGCCAAGGTCCCACCACCAGCTGCCCACAGCCCGGGGTCACAGGCTTAAGTTGTCCATCTCTTTGGATGTGTACTGGGAGGGTGTAGTCACAGGAACTGACCTCAGCTGCCTCCAGTGGCTGTTTTCCTCATTGGGTTTGTGGTCACCTAGCAGACCTCTGCTCCCAGGGTCCCAAGGCTCTTTGGAGGAAGTCAGGTTTCAAGGACCTAGTGGTAGCTCCCCCAGGTGTACAGCTCCCGATACTGGGGTCCCTGCGTAGGCCCTTCCTTCCCTAGGGAAGGCACCAGTCACAGCAGCCAGCAGAAACCAGATGAAGTGATCTCACAGTTTTGTTTGAATTCTATCCTCTGCATTCACTCTCAGCCATGTGCTCTTTTCAGTCATGTGATTAGTAAATAACTTTTCATAGCTATGTGGAGGAGGTGCACTGACTGTTTAGTCTTTGGCCATCTTGCATCCTGTATATTTGAGCAGAGAGGTATTCCTAGCTTTCTCTTAGCAGTTGCCTTGGGTTTAGAATTAACATCTTAAAACAGTTGGATTAGATTAGTCCCAGTGTAATTACAGTAATATAAAAGACTTTTGCTATTGTGTATCTCTGTTCCCATCCCTCTTTGGAGGTGTTATTTTCTGACACCACATTTTTATGTCACTTAATCAGACACTTATAATTACTGTTTTCTGCAGTTGTCTTTAATCAGAGAAGAAACAAGCAAACAAAATAACATGCATGCTGTCATTTATACATGCTTACGTAGTTACTTTTAATAGTGCACTTTATTTCTTCCTGTGGAATCAACTTAATATGTAGTCTCCTTTAATTTCAGCCTGAAGAATGGCTTTGGTATTTCTTGTAAGGCAGTTTTGCTGGTGATAAAGTCTCCAAGTTTGGAGAATAGGGAGATGGCTTAAAGGATGAATACATTGCATACAGTAGCCACAAGCTTGGTCTTCTGCACTCATGGTCCCCTGAGCATTGCTGGGAGTAGCCCCTGCACCACCGGGTAAGATTTCAAAACAACCAAGCCAAAACAATAATAATTTTTATGGTTTTTGTTTATGTAGGATATGTCATTTCTCCTCTGCTTTCAAATGACAGGACTTAGTTCTTAGTTGACGGCCTTCTGTCCACACTACTGAAGGCATGCCTCAGAGCACCATCCAAGCCTCCTTGGCCCTGATAGAAAGACATATGTCACTACTGAGACCTCTCTCATGTATGAGCTGTTTTTCTCTCACCAGTGTTAAGGTAGTTTTGGTGGTTTGAATATGGTCTGTTAGGTGTTAGGTGAAGTTCTCATTGAGTTTGTTCTACTTATAGTTTGTTGAATTTGGGGATCTATAGACTAAGCTTTTCTGTCAAATCATGGATGTTTTGGGACATTCTTCAATTATTCTTTCTGTTTCCCTCTCTCCTCTGGGACATTAATGTGTTTCTTTTTTTTTTTTTTTTTTTTTTTTTTTTTTTTTTTTGGTTTTTGGGCCACACCCTGTGACGCTCAGGGGTTACTCCTGGCTATGCACTCAGAAGTGCTCCTGGCTTCTTGGGGGACCATATGGGACGCCGGGGGATCGAACCGCGGTCATCCTAGGCTAGCGCAGGCAAGGCAGGCACCTTACCTCCAGCGCCACCGCCCGGCCCCATGTTTCTTACTTCTCATTTTTCTTTTTTTCTTTTTGCTCTCCAGCTAGAAGAAACCTTGATTGATGATATTCAAGTTGGCCAGTACTTTCATTAGCTCTGATCTACTGTTGAATTTCTTAGAGAATTCATTTTAGTTACTGAAACTCCCAACTTTAGAATTTCCATTTGGTCCATTTGAAATTATTTTTAGCACTTTATTTGGTGAGTTACTGTTCTGCTTAGATAAACATAATCCAAAAAAAATTTTTTTTTGGTTTTTGGGCCACACCCGTTTGATGCTCAGGGGTTACTCCTGGCTATGCGCTCAGAAATCGCCCCTGGCTTGGGGGGACACCATATGGTCATATTGGACGCCAGGGGATCGAACCGCTAGCGCTTGCAAGGCAGACACCTTACCTCTAGTGCCGCCTTCCTGGCCCCCATAATCCAGAATTTTAACTGATCCAAAATTTTTGTTTGTTTTGGGGTCACATCCAGCAGTACTGAGGGGTCTCTTCTGACTCTGTGCTCAGGGTACCATATGGGATGCTATGGATCAAATACAGATTGACAATATACAAGGCAAATGCTCTACCCACTGTGCTATCACTCCAGCTTCTGATCCAAAATTTTTATTAGTAAGAAAAGCCCTAGGCTGCCAGAGAGCTGCTTTCCCTGTATGGACCACATAGAGGCCCCTTCTTTCTCTGTTTCTTTTTGTAACAGTTTTTCTGAAAATGTGACATTGTAAATCACAGGGAGTGTTAATTCTGGAATTGAGACTTATCCATGTCAAGGACGAGTTGCTGGTGCTGTTTGTTCAGCAACTTTCCTGGACTGGGGTGTAAAGAAACAGAGATACTGAGGGCTAGCTGGTCCGTGGCCTGCTAATGACTGGACAGAAGTTTCCTCTTAAGCAGTCTTTCCCAAGTGGGTCATATCAAACACCTTCTGGGCTGAAGGAAGGAGGTTACTGATCCAGGGCATGGTGGTAGCCTCAAGGGCAGTTGAGGGGGCTCTTTCTGTTGGCTTAAAAATTGATCTCCAGGGGAAGCTGAGTGATGTTTTTCTGAAAAAGATATAGCTAGCCAACTGAGTCTCTCAATCCTCTTCTCTAGTGACTTAAACCAGTGAGCCCTCCAGACTTTGTTCAGGGCTTTGTGGGGTTTTGGGGGGGATGGAGGTAGTGGTATATCTGGTGTTGAAGTCTTCAACTACTATTGCGTTGCTATCCAATGTCTGTCTTTAAGTATATTAGCAGATTTTTTTGTTTGTTTTGTTTGTACATATTTTGTTGGTCCCTCATTAGGTGCATATATGTTTAGGAGTCTGAGTTCTTCATATTCCTATCCCTTGATCATTAAGAAATGATGGCTGTTTCTTACAACCTTTTGAACCTGTGAGGTCTATGTCATCTGATAGTAGTATAGCCACCGTGGCCTTTTAGAGGTAATTTTGCTTGAAGGACAGTCTGCCAATCTTTGAGTGTGTTTGCTGTGACCATTAAATGTGTTTTTGAAGGCAGCAGAATGTTTAGTTCATTTTTTGGGGCCACGTCCAGCGGTGCTCAGGGCTTACTCCTGCTCTGAGCTCAGAAATCACTCCTGGTGGGCTTGTGGGACCATATGAGATGCCAAGGATCAAACCGGTTCTATCCTGGATCAGCCGAGTACAAGGCAAATGCCCTCCCACTGTGCTATCGCTCCAGTCCCAAGTTCAGTTTTCTAGTTGATCCTGCCACTCGACCTCTTAATTGGTGCATTTAGTTCATTGTTAGAGATTATTATCCTGGAGCTTTGTGTCATCTTTCTGTACGTGTTCACTGTGTTTGTGGGATTTGTCTTAATGTCGCCCCTCAAGTTCTTGTAAAGATGGTTTTGAGTCTGTGAAGTTCGTTTTTCTTTTTTTTTTTTCCTTTGGTTTTTGGGTCACACCCGGCAGCGCTCAGGGGTTACTCCTGGCTCAACATTCAGAAATTGCTCCTGGCAGGCTCGGGGGACCATATGGGATGCCTGGATTCGAACCACGGTCTTTCTGCATGCAAGGCAAATGCCTTATCTCCATGCTATCTCTCCGGCCCCATCTGTGAAGTTCTTGACCTGTTGTATATCCTCCAGATCTGAATGAGTGTCTAGTTGGGTAAATATTTTTGGTGAGACATTCATTTAGTTGAGGTGTTGGTTTGTTTTTGTTTTTTGTTGTTGTCTTTTGTCTTCGTTTTTCCACCATTATCTTGGGCCTGGAGGATTTCATTTAGTAAATGTGCTGCAGATTGTAAGGATGCTCCTTAATATATAATCGCCTTCCTTGATCTTGCTACTTTGAATATTCTTCTCTGGCTAGTTCATCACTCTGATTAGGATGTCCTTGCAGTATTTTTGTTGGGTCTATTTTAGTTGTGGCTACCTAGGTCTGGGTTCCTGCACTCTCTTGCTCTGGAAACTTCTCTGTAGTGATGCCTTTGTCTATTGCCTCTTTTTTTTTTTTTTTGGTTTTGGTTTTGGTTTTTGGGCCACACCCGTTTGACGCTCAGGGGTTACTCCTGGCTATGGGCTCAGAAATCGCCCCTGGCTTGGGGGAACCATATGGGACGCCGGGGGATCGAACCGTGGTCCGTCCTACGCTAGCGCTTGCAAGGCAGACACCTTACCTCTAGCGCCACCTTCCCGGCCCCCGTCTATTGCCTCTTCATCAGGGTTGTCTTTTTGGTGCTCTGGGACCCTGATGATTCTTGTTTTGTTCCTCTTGAACTCATCCCAAAGTTCTCTCGTCAGCTCTTTATTTATTCTGAAGCCTTTTCTTCTTCTGTTTTGCCTGAAGAATTTCTGCACCTCATCTTGGAGCTCACTGAATCTGTCCTCAATAGCCATTACTCTGATGGTGAGACCTTCCCATGAATTTTTCATTTTGCCTACCAAGGTTTTCATCCTGTCATTTGCTTGTAGTTTTCTTTTTTTTTTTTTTTTTTTTTGGTTTTTGGGCCACACCCGGTGACGCTCAGGGGTTACTCCTGGCTATGCGCTCAGAAGTCGCTCCTGGCTTGGGGGACCATATGGGACGCCGGGGGATCGAACCGCGGTCCGTCTCCTAGGCTAGCGCAGGTAAGGCAGGCACCTTACCTCGAGCGCCACCGCCCGGCCCCTGCTTGTAGTTTTCTAACATTTCTGCTCTCACTAGCCTCTTGTATTTTATTGGCTGTTTGTTCCATTGTTTCTTTGTGCTCGTTAAACATCCTAAGCATTACTCTGAAGTACTTTTCAGAAAGATTGTGTAGGTGGTAGTTACTGATTGAGTTCTGAGGGTTACAGTCTTTGTCTACTACCCTTGGTGGGGCCTTTGTGCTACTTTACCATGGTTCTTTTTGTAGTCTGGACACTCAGTGTCTCCCTCACTACCAGATCTCTGGGGAGCTCTACTGAGGAAGAGAGATTATCTTGCAGCAGCTGTTTTCTGACTTCTGACCTTTGGGTGGAGCCAAGGCCTGTGGAAAGGCTGCTCTGTATCAGTGGGCCTCTTTTGTCCTTTCCCTGCTGTGAGGGGTGGGGTGGGCAGTCTGGTCTCAGGGCATGCTTGGGGACCCACTTCCAGAAACCAAGGCACTGACTTCTTGCTTGTGACTTCTTTAAGAACCTTCTATAAGTGGAAACATACAGCGTCTTTTGTGTCTTTTTGTAACTGACTTGATTTCATTGCATTCATGTCCTCCAAGTTCACATAGGGTAGCATATGCCAGCATTCTCTTCCTTTCAAGACTTGAGTGCTATTCCATGAATGGATTGATTCTGTTTTGTTCCTTCATTTGTCTGTTGGTGGAAACTTCCATGTTTCTTGTTGTGAAAGCCACTGCTATCAGCATTGGTGAATATTTGAGATCCCTTATTCCAGGGGTCCTCAAACTTTTTAAACGGGGCCAGTTCACTGTCCCTCAGACCATTGGAGGGTCTGACTATAGTAAAAACAAAACTTATGAACGATTTCTTATGCACACTGCATATATCTTATTTTGCAATGAAGAAACAAAACAGATACAAATACAGTATGTGGCCTGCGGGCTATAGTTTGAGGACCACTGCCTTATTCAGTTTGTTTGGATCTGTACTTAGAATGGTCATCACTGGGTTAGAGATAATTCTGTGTCTAAGGAGCCACTATGTTGTTTCCACAGTGGTTGTGTCATTTACTTATAACCAGCAATGCACAGGATTCTAGTTGCGATATCATCACCAAAATCTGTCGTTTTCTGGTTTTGTTTTTTGTTTTGATAGTAACCATCCTAGTGGATGTGGTGCTATCAGATTGATTTTTCATTCCCCTAGTGTAAGAGATGTTAAGCATCTTTTCATGTGTTTAATGCATTTGGATATCTTCTTTGAGAAGTACTTGTCCACTCTGTTACCTAACTTTTCAACAAGCTGTTTTAGATGGTTTGGGGAAATCTTCTATGTACTCTGAACAGTGATCCTTACCAGATCTATGACGTGCACCCACATTTTTTTCTGAATCTGTGAGTTGTCTATTATGTGGATTTGGTTCTTCATATCGAATAAGCAGTTGCTGGAGAGCAAAGACTATAGATGTATTATCTAACCCATGTGCTAATCTAAGGCAAATTCAGCCATACAAGTTTTTCTTTAAATGATTCCTAGAATTGAGCTTGCATTTTGTTTGAAATTGGTGGCATGTTTGGAGTAAAAATCGGCTGTCAAAAATCAGCTGCTGTGCTGTTAGGGGAAAAAAAGTCATGAAGTTGTTGATACATGGGTGAACATGGAGAGCATCATGCCAAGTGAAGTGAATCAGAGGGGAAGAGGGTCCTGTCCCTCTTTGTCTATAGAATGATCACATTTATTTTCAGGAAATTAAAAAATATAGTATGATAATAATGCTCAAAGACAGTAGAGACAAGAGCCAGAAGGACTGATCCATGGAAAAGGGGGAAAGGGGGGCCGGAGAGTTAGCATGGAGGTAAGGCGTTTGCCTTTCATGCAGGAGGTCATCAGTTCGAATCCCGGCGCCCCATATGGTCCCCTGTGCCTGCCAGGAGCAATTTCTGAGCCTGGAGCCAGGAATAACCCCTGAGCACTGCCAGGTGTGACCCAAAAAACCAAAAAAAAAAAAAAAAAAAAGAAAAGGGGGAAAGGGAGGGGAAATGCAGTTAGGGCAGAAAAGGAACCATGAGAGTTGGTAATGACCACTGTGGGTGGTCAAAAAAAAAAAAAAAAGAAAAGGGGGAAAGGGAGGGGAATGCAGTTAGGGCAGAAAAGGAACAATGAGAGTTGGTAATGACCACTGTGGGTGCTTAAAGGAGATAGAGTGACATGCTGTGACACTCCTTCAGTGACAGAATTGCAAATTGTCTAAAAGGCAAAAAAAAAACAAAAAGTGCGATAGAGGCAGGCACAGGGTGGGTGGGGGAACTGATGACATTTGTGGTGGGAAGTGTGTACTAGTGAAGAGATGGTTGCTCAAACATTGTACGACTGAAGGTCAGCCATAAATAGCTGCATAACTATCTCACAAGGATTCAATAATTTACAGAATTTTTAAAGAGTAGGCTGCTGTGCCGGTGTGTTCCTCCCTCGCTGTTGGGCCACACGTGCATCATAGAAGCTCTCCAGCAGTCCTTGACCTCAGTGAACATTGTCCAGATGAATCCTAATATCTGAACGCAGTGGCCGCATCCCTAAAAGAACTTTGAAAAATGAACACTGGGGCTGGAGCGATAGCACAGTGGTAGGGCGTTTTGCCTTGCATGCGGCTGACCCAGGATGGATCTTGATTCAATGCCTAGCATCCCACATGGTCCCCCTCACTAGTATCGATTTCTGAGTGCAGAGCCAGGAATAACCCCTGAGCATCACCGGGTGTGGCCCAAAAACCAAACTAAAAAAAGAAAAAAGGAAAAAAAAACTATAAAAAATTATATGTTTTTAAGTTGACATCTACAATGTTTTGTAATAAAAATAGGTAGCTGCAAAGGCTAAATTTCCAGCATGCTATAAATTTTCACTTAAAAATAAATATTATCTAACCTTTGAATTGAAATCTGGTCACATAATAAATTGGAACAAAGGGAAACAAAAATATATTATCATATGACCTTTTTAATATAGCCAATGAAATCTAAATGCTGCAGTGATTTGATACTATCATCATGTTTTTTTGGGTTTTTTTGGTTTTTTGGTTTGTTTTTTTTTTTTTGTTTTTTTTGGTTTTTGGGTCACACCCAGCAGCGCTCAGGGGCTACTCCTGGTTCTATGCTCAGAAATCACTCCTGGCAGGCTCGGGGGACCATATGGGATGCCGGGATTTGAACCACCGTCCTTCAGCGTCTAAGGCAAATGCCCTACCACTGTGATATCTCTCCGGTCCCGTCATCATGTATTTTTTAGTAGAATGTACAATATCTTTTTTAACAGATATTTTTTAAATTTCTGTTTTCTCTTTGATCTTATTTCTATTAAGCTACCTCAAGAGAGTTTAATTCTAATAGACCATTCTAATAATTTGTGCTTGATTGCTTTCTCTACCAAAAAATTATATTGATGCGTGGTGGGGGGGGTAGTTTGGGCCACACCTGGCAGTGCTCAGGGTTACTCCTGGTTCTGTATTCAGAAATCACTCCTAGCAGGCTTGCCAGGCTCATGGGACCAGATGGGATGCTGGGATTGAATCTGGGTCAGCCATATGCAAGGAAAATGCCCTATTTGCTGTGCTATCAATCCAGCCCCTATCCTGATACATTTAAGCCAATATTTTGTCTGGATTCAAATTGTTAAATGAATGTTTTGCAAGCAGGAAGCCTGGGTTTGATCCCCATCACACATGTTCCCTAAACAATGAGTGAACCGTGATCACCACCAAACGTGGTGCCCAAATCCCCAAATTATTTTTTATTTAAATTACCATATTTTCTGGCGTATAAGACGACTTTTGAAACAAAAAAAGGTCAACCGAAAATCGGGGGTCGTCTTTTTTTTTTTTTTTTTTTTTTTTGTGGTTTTTGGGTCACACCCGGCAGTGCTCAGGGGTTATTCCTGGCTCCAGGCTCAGAAATTGCTCCTGGCAGGCACGGGAGGACCATATATGGGACGCCGGGATTCGAACCGATGACCTCCTGCATGAGAGGCAAACGCCTTACCTCCATGCTATCTCTCCGGCCCCCTTTTTTTTTTTTTTTTTTTTTGGGTCACACCCGGCAGTGCTCAGGGGTTATTCCTGGCTCCACGCTCAGAAATTGCTCCTGGCTGGCACGGGGGACCATATGGGACGCTGGGATTCGAACCGATGACCTCCTGCATGAAAGGCAAACGCCTTACCTCCATGCTATCTCTCCAGCCCCAGGGGGGTTGTCTTATACGCCGAGTATATCCTGAAAAATGTTTCAATATGCCGCTAAACGAAAATTGTCTGAATATTGCCACAAAACGAATTTTCCAATCGATCCTGCACCAATTACTGCAAGGCTGCTCGGGCCTCCTCTCTAACTCAGCCAATCCAAGCAGGCTTTTTATGCATGCAAATTAGACAATGTTCTGGACCCGAATCTACACTGTAAAAAGCCTGCTCAGATTGGCCAGAGTCAGAGAGGAAATCTATTACAGTATAACCTCTGAACATTTGCTTGTTGTGATTGGCTCACTGTGGTACATACAGTTGCAGCACAGGAACATTTTGTCTTATACAGTGAATAAAGGCCTAAACCTATGTTTTAACTGTAAAATTAGGGGGTCGTCTTATACACCTGGTCATCTTATATGCCAGAAAATACAGTAAAACTTTAAAAATATTTATAAGTCATTGTCTAATGAGTACAAAGTTTTAGTTTTGCAAGATGAAAGGATTTTGAATCAGATACACAACAATGTGAGTGTAACTGACAGTAATTACTAAACTATGTATTAAAAAATGACTGAGATGGGGGCCGGAGAGATAGCATGGAGGTAAGGTGTTTGCCTTGCATGCAGAAGAATGGTGGTTCGAATCCTGACATCCCATATGGTTCCTCAAGCCTGCCAGGAACAATTTCTGAGCGTAGAGCCAGGAGGAACCCCTGAGTGCTGCCTGGTGTGACCCAAAAAAAGAAAAAAGAAAAAAAAAAAGACTGAGATGACCAAATTTAATCTTATTTACTTAACAATTTACATAAGTTTTGTAATTATAAAAATATAAAAACCTGGGGCCGAAGAGATAGCATGGAGGTAAGGTGTTTGCCTTTCATGCAGAAGGACGGTGGTTCAAATCCCTGCATCCCATATGATCCCAAGAGCCAGCCAGGGGCAATTTCTGAGCATAGAGCCAGGAGTAACTTCTGCGCGCTGCCGGGTGTGACCCAAAAACCAAAATAAACAAATAAACAAATAAATAAATAATAAAGAAAGAAAAACCAGGGGCCGGAGAGATAGCATGGAGGTAAGGTGTTTGCCTTTCATGCAGAAGGTTGGTGGTTCGAATCCCATCACCCCATATGGTCCCCTGAGCCTGCCAGGAGTGATTTCTGAGCATAGAGTCAGGAGTAACCCCTGAGCGCTGCCAGGTGTGACCCAAAAAACAAAACAAACAAACAAACAAACTATATATATATATAAAAACCAGGTGCTACTATACAATATGTCTATAGAATTGGGTCATTCGAATTATTAAATCATGGGGCCGGAGCGATAGTGCAGTGGCTCAGGGCATTTGCCTTGCAAGCAGCCAACCTGGGATGGACCCGGGTTTGGTTTCCAGCATCCCATATGGTTTCCCGAATCTGCCAGGAGCAATTTCTGAGTGTCACCAGGTATGGCCCAACCCCCCCCCCCCAATAATAAAACGTATTAAACACAATTGAAGCATAATTGCAAAATGCTATATTTGTATTGACTATTATTGACTACTCAGTGTACATATTTTATAGTCTTCCCTTTATTAGAGTATGGATTGCTAACTGAGATCGGCTCTTCCCTTCTCTTGCATTTTTCATTACTGTGAATGTCAGTGTTGGAAACCTTTTAACATAAACACATACCCAGATGGAGGGTTCCTGAAGCTTCACTGATACCAGGTTTTAATTGATCCAAGTCTCTGTCAGAAACAAAGAATGGTCTACTGTTAGCTGAGAGTTCAGTTTTCTTGACAGCAAGGAATTAGAACTCTCTTGTCCTATAACATCTACTGTGTCATTCATTAGCTATTGTCTTGCATGACTTTTATAAGTATACCTAGAATGACCATGAATGATTGCATCAGTTATTTCAGTTAGAGACTAATTGATGCTTGTAATGGTAACATGTATATGTACATAGATGTGTGTACATTTAGAACCTTCTGCCAATATGGTTTTGTTTTGTTTTGTTTTGGTTTTGATTTTTGGGTCACACCCAGCAGCGCTCAGGGATTACTCCTGGCTCTACGCTCAGAAATCGCTCCTGGCAGGCTCAGGGGACCATATGGGATGCCAGGATTTGAACCACCTTCTTTCTGCATGGAAGGCAAACACCTTACCTCCATGCTATCTTCGACCCCTGCCAATGTGGTTTTTTTTGGGGGGAGGGTCACACCCAGCAGCGCTCAGGGGCTACTCCTGGCTCTACACTCAGAAATCGCTCCCAGCAGGCTTGGGGGACCATATGGGATGCCGGGATTCGAATCACCATCCTTCTGCATGCAAGGCAAATGCCTTACCACTGTGCTATCTCTCTGGCCCCTGCCAATGTGTTTTTATTAGAATGCTTTTATCCTAATGAGGTTAGATCTAACCAAACACCATATGCAAAATTAGCTCAAAATGAGCCTTTCACCTCAAGACAAACTGTGAAACTATAAAACTTTTAGAAGAGAAGATGAATCAAAACTTCAGAACATTAGGGCTGGTGATTATTTCTTAGATATGACATCATGGCATAGATCATGAAAGAAAAAATAGATTACACTCAATAACTTTTAATTTTTGGAGACCTAAATATACTGAACACAAAAGGAACTTGAGTATGAAAGAAAGTATGAACAATGTGCATGTCTGATAAGAGATCATGTCCAGAATATACACAATTCCTCAGGAATATTTTCCCTTTTCATTTTGATGAGCAGACAGTGTTGGCCATCATTCAGGGGTTGGAAGACTCCTGAAGCTTCAGTCACAGCTTCCAAGAACCTGTCGGCACTATTGAGGGCTTGGTATATAATGAACTAAAATTCAGCAATGAAAGAAGCAACTTGATACAAAAAATTACAAAGGCCCAAACTAGCATTTCTCTAAAGAAAGTTACCTAATGGCCAATAAGAATGTGGAAAAGGATGGGGCCGGAGAGATAGCATGGAGATAAGGCGTTTGCCTGTCATGCAGAAGGTCATCGGTTCGAATCCCGGCGTCCCATATGGTCCCCCGTGCCTGCCGGGAGCAATTTCTGAGCATGGAGCCAGGAGTGGCCCCTGAGCACTGCCGGGTGTGACCAAAAAACCACAAAAAAAAAAAAAAAAAAAAAAAAAAGAATGTGGAAAAGGAGGACCAGAAAGATAGTACAGCAGGTAGGGCACATCCTATATTACTGGTAGGAGTAATTCCTGAGTGCAGAGCCATATATAACCCCTGAATATTGCCAGGTGTGGCCCCCAAACAAACAAACAAGAAAGAAATGAACATGGAAAGAAATTCAGCATCATTGGCCAACAGGAGCAATGCAAGTCAGTGAGCAGTCACCTCAGCACTAGTAGGATGACTGCCCTCCAAAAACCAAAAACTCCAGAAAACAAGTTCTGGGAATTCTATGGGAAAAAACAGAACCCTTATCACTACTGGTGCAAATACAGATTGGCACAGCCTGTGGCCCTTTTAGAAAGAAAGACTACAACTACTGCGGCATCCAGGGGGCCCACAGATTGTGAGGGCCAAAGAACTGAAGGAGCCTCAGAGAGCCATTCATGCACCATACTCATTGCAGTGTGTTCGCCATACTTAAAACATGGGAGCAATTCAGATTTTCATTGGCGGGTGAAATAAGAAGCGAAAAATTGAGCTGAGGAAATGGCTCAAAGGGGTCTAGACCTTTCCAACATACACAAATCCCCAAGTTCCATCCCTATACCTCATGGCCTCAGAGTGTTGGGGGCTGTGGCACTACTGAGGAACCCCAGACAAGCAAAGAGCAAAATGTTCTGTGCATACAATGGAATGTTGCTGTCTTAAAAGAAAGGAAATTCTCACATGGACAACCACAGTGATGAGGTCTTCAGAACTGTGGTAAACTGTGGTGACTAGAGGCTTGGGGTTGACGAAGAGAAGTTTTTATGGGGACAGGTCCCCAGTTTTACATGCTGAAAGGTTGAGTACAGTAGTTGTACAGCAGTAGGATGTCTTCGGGACTACTGAAGACATTTGAGCATGGATACTAGGATGTATTTTGCCAGCGTCAAATTAGAAATGATGCTTTCACAATAACACTTTTCAAGTCAGGGAAGTAGTTCAAAGGGCTATAGCATGTGTTATATATGATATGGGAGGTCCCATGAGCATACCCAGATGTAGCCCACCCAAAAGCTTACATTTCACATCTATTTTTGCCAAACGGTGCCAGCTTAGCCTATCAGCCATGTTTACCTTATAGGTGGACTGACTCAGCAAATGTCAGTGACGACACAATCAGACTGCTTTGTCAGGAAAACAATCAAGTGTTTGTGTCGACTTGTGTCGACATGTTAAGATGTATTTTGAGGAGAATTGCTTAAAGCTGAGAAACAAATTGAGATGCTTTGTGGAATAATTGTTGAAACATTGCAGAACCAGCACCTTAATGCTCACTGTGTTTCATTTTTTTGGTTTGATTGGTTTTGGGGTCACACCCGGCTCAGGGGTTACTCCTAGCTCTATGCTCGGAAATTGCTTCTGGCAGGCTTGACTCAGGGGACCATATGGGATGCCGGGATTCGAACCACCATCCTTCTGCATGCAAGGCAAATGCCCCACCTTTATGCTATCTCTCTGGCCCTCACTGTGCCTCTTGACCTGGATTGCCGTGATGTGGCACAAGCTTCTTACCACAGGGACTGTGTCATGACCTGTTTGGGGCAACATTCAGCTCATTCACATGGGTCAGAAACACTCTTGGTTTCATTAGTCATCCTTATATAGTCTTGTGGATTCAGTGAAAGGGAAAGTATAGAACGAATTGCTTTGGAAGGTGGCATCTGTTTCTACCCAAGATGGGACTGTTCAGTCATACCTTTACAGTTGGACTGAATAATGAGGTCTAAGAAATATCACAGAAAATGTATGTTGGAGACTTTCTCATATCTAAGAAGTTCCATACAGGATGTGAGTGAATTACATTGTTCATGTGTGCCAGTTTGTGACACGTACTGAGAGTGAAAGGGCAAAGAAAGTGAGTCTTTAGAGAAAGGTTAGGACTCACGGTCACTGTGCACATGGACTCTGGGGACTCTGACATGTGCCTAGACTTGAGAAATGACAGGACCATGTCATAGGAACAGATTTGCCCTTGATAAGGTTCATCACACATTTATTTTATTTTTTTGTTTGTTTTTGGGTCACACCCGGCAGTGCTCAGGGGTGTTATTCCTGGCTCTACACTCAGAAATCACTCTTGGAAGGCTTGGGGAACCATATGGGATGCCGGGATTTGAATCACCATCCTTCTGCATGCAAGGCAAATGCCCTACCTCCATGCTATCTCTCCGGCCCCACATTTAATTTTTTTTAATAATGAACATTTTATTTATTTATTTGGTTATTTGGTTATTGAGCCACACCTGTGGTGCTTAGGGGTTATTCCTGACTTTGTACTCAGGAATTATTCCTGGCAATGTTCGGGGATCATATGGGATACCAGAGATCAAACCCAGGTCAGCTGCATGCAAGGCAAATGCCCTTCCTGCTGTACTATCACACTCTGGCCCAATTTTGTGTGTACTTTGAAGCCAGATTAGTTCCTGATTTTACTGGCAAACTACCTCTTCCCTTCATTGTTGTGATGACTGTGGCCCTCACAGGTATGCAGCTATGGTGCTAATTTGGGTCACTTCGATCACCACGTGATGGTAGCAGGCCATGCTGGCAGCACCAGGGCTCTCAGGGCTGAACTGCCAGAAGGGAGCTCAGTTGGTTGGGGCAGCAAGATGGAACTCAGGTCTTCGGTGATACTGCAAGGGTCCCCCTTCCATTCCTTTCCTTCTGTTCCACTTCTGATCCTAAGAGTAATTTGTGGGGCCGGCGTGGTGGCGCTCGAGGTAAGGTGCCTGCCTTGCCTGCGCTAGCCTAGAATGGACCTGGGTTCGATCCCCCGGCATCCCATATGGTCCCCCAAGCCAGGCGTGACTTCTGAGCTCATAGCCAGGAGTAACCCCTGAGCGTCACCGGGTGTGGCCCAAAAACCAAAAAAAAAAAAAAACAAACAAAAAAAAAAGGGTAATTTGTCTAATTAAAATGCAAATGATACCAAGTCTCTTCCTTTCTCAAAGGCACGTGTTATGGGATATCCATTGCCCTCCAGAAAAGAGTTTCAAGGGTAACTTTGCAATTCTTGGTGATTCAATTAAAAACAAAATAGGGGCCAGAGCTATAGCACAGTGGGGGAGGTTGTTTGCCTTACACATGACCGACCTGGGATTCCTGGCATCCTATATGGTCCTCCAAGCCCACCAGGAGTGATTCCTGAGTACAGAGCCAAGAGTAACTTCTGAGTACCGCTAGATAAGCACCCAAAAATCAAAATAAATAAATAAAACAAAACCTCACTCTAAATAAGTCATTTGGGGATCATTTTTAAAATAAAATACTATTTTAATTTTCTTATAATTTTAGAAATTTTAGAAATATTTTTATTTTATTTTTTTATATTTTACGATAAGCAAAATTGAATTATTAAAAGGAAAAATGTCAAGAAGTTTGCCCTGGTTGGCATTGGCATTCCTCTGCCACTGAGTTTCTGAGGAATACACAGAGTGTGCTCCCACAACCAGACATCACCACAGGGCTTCAGACAAAACAAGGTGCAGTGGGCGGGTCCCCCAGCTGCCATCTGCCACACTTGTTATTCAGTATCTTCACTTCCCTTTATCTCCAGCCTGGGAGGGTCTTGACCTTGGGGCCTGGAGTGGCATTGGGTGACCTGTTGCCTTGATTCTCTAAGTCCCTTTAGGTGGTGTGTGGTGAACACCTGCTTGCTTTCCAGGGCCCTCTTCCTGCTGTTTACTAACCCCCATCTTTTGCATCTCTTGTAGTTTGGGGCTGAATTCCGAAGGTTCTCCTGGGACCGTCACAAGCCTGGGAAGTTCGAAGACTTCTACAAGCTGGTGGTACACACACACCACATCTCCAACACTGACGTGACCATTGGCTATGCGGATGTGCACGGCGACCTGCTCCCCATCAACAATGATGACAACTTCTGCAAGGCCGTCTCGAGTGCAAACCCACTGCTCAGGGTCTTCATCCAGAAACGAGGTACCAGGACACTGAGCTGCCCAGCTCTCACTTCACAAACAAGTGTTTCCATTCAGTCTCACATTAGGAACCAACACAGCCTATGGTGGGGGTGAAATACATTTGTGTTTGTTGGGTTAACATTAGCTTATTAAGAAGGCTTAAAATATTCAACTTGCATTTTCCACCTTAAGCCAATATTTACTTCTGATTATTAAATACTGAGAAACAATATTTAATGAATATTTAATATTACATTAAATATTACATTTAGTTACATTAAGTTTAATGTAATATTAAATTAAATATATAATTTGACATATTACATATTTAATGAGAAATAGCATTAAGACTCTCAGTATTATAGTTGAAACAAAATTTATACTGTTTATTAGTGAAAAGCCATCAGCCAGTAAGCTATGAGGGAGAGTGAAGGTTGCTGTTCTACATTTCTTTTTATGGTCTTTTTAGCACTAGAAAGCATATTAGATGTAAATTATAACTTTGGTAAAGCACTGAAGGTGCTTTGCTTATGTGGTTCCACATAAAAGTAAATTACTAAAAGGTTAATGGTTGAGTCTCACAGATTTTGTGCTGCTACTTCCTAGAACTGCATTGGGTGGAAAGGTCACACCCAGCAGTGCTCAGGAGTTACTCCTGGCTCTATGCTCAGAAATCGCTCCTGGCAGGCTCGGGGGACCATATGGGATGCCGGGATTCGAGCCACCATCCTTCTGCATGCAAGGCAAATGCCCTACCTCCATGCTATCTCTGGCCCCCCTAGAACTGCATTTTTTTTTTAAATATGGAACGCTTCACGAATTTGCGTGTCATCCTTGCACAGGGGCCATGCTAATCTTCTCTGTATCGTTCCAATTTTAGTATATGTGCTGCCGAAGCGAGCACTAGAACTGCATTTTTTTTTTTTTTTTTTTTGGTTTTTGGGTCACACCCGGTGGTGCTCAGGGGTTACTCCTGGCTGTCTGCTCAGAAATAGCTCCTGGCAGGCACGGGGGACCATATGGGTCACCCGGATTCGAACCAACCACCTTAGGTCCTGGATTGGCTGCTTGCAAGGCAAACACCGCTGTGCTATCTCTCCGGGCCCTAGAACTGCATTTTTTAAGATTATATTTTATTTAAAGAAAATGTATCACATAGTTGACGTAACTGCTCATAATACATTTGTTTCAAGATGACAGAAAGCAAAGTTATTTAAAAAAAAATAGAAAGAGGGCCTGAGTGATAGCACAGTGGTAGGGCATTTGCCTTGCTGACCGAGGGCGGACGCAGGCTCTATCCCTGGCATCCCATATGGTCCCCTGAGTCAGAAGCAATTTCTGAGCACAGAGCCAGATAGTAACCCCTGAGCGCTGCTGGGTGTGGCCTCCCAAAAATCCAAACAAACAAAAAAGGAAAATAGAAAGGAAAACTAAAAAAATAAAATGGAAGAGAAGAGGGCCCGGAGAGATAGCACAGCGGCGTTTGCCTTGCAAGCAGCCGATCCAGGACCTAAGGTGGTTGGTTCAAATCCCGGTGTCCCATATGGTCCCCCGTGCCTGCCAGGAGCTATTTCTGAGCAGATAGCCAGGAGTAACCCCTGAGCGCCGCCTGGTGTGGCCCAAAAACCAAAAAAAAAAAAAAAAAAAAAAAAAAATGGAAGAGAAGAAATAAAGAAGAAAATGTTCAGTGGCAAGTATATTTGTGAAAATTATTGTTCTCCAATAAAGTCATTAATATAATAGCAGAAAGTTTAGTTAGCTCTCTAGAATTGCATTTTAAGTTTGCTTCTCTTCCCTGAAATTGGGAGAATCTAAACATTATACAATAGTCAACTGAAGGAAAAGACCAGAGGCAAGTAGGGCACAGCTTTCAGAAAAGGACATTTCACTTGGACAATGTATAGTTTTTATTTTATAGGCATCTGCTTGGAGGTGCCCTGGGGAGAGTGGCAGGGCCTCTCTGTCAGGCAGATTTAGGCCTGCCAGTTCAGGTGCCGAGGCCTCCAGGGCCTCACCAAGAAGTACCACGCCATGCCATGCCTGCAATGAAACTAAGGGCCTCTTGTTTGCACAGCTTGTGCTCAAGCTTTTTGGGCCATCTCAGCCCTTGAAAGGCTTTAGTAAGGGTCTCTCCCACCCAACTGGATCTCAGCTGCTCGGAGTAAGTGCAACCTCTCCAAGAGTAGGGGCACAGACCATGCAAAGCAGCTATGGGCACTGTTTGGTATCAGGACCCTCACTGCAGGGTGAGGCGAGAAAGACCTGGATCTCTGCGAGGGTGGGGAAGGCCTCAGGAAGGGGAAATCCAGAGCAGAGATGAGAGGTAGAGTAGTGAACCCTGTGGGCCACAGGAGCCTGTGCCCAGTGTGGTGAGGTTAGAGCAGGCACCAGCCTCTCCTAACCTCATCGCTTCATTATGCCCGACAGCCCTTGCCCACAGGGTCACATGGGGTAAAAATGTGATGCCTGAAGAGTGTGTCGCATGCAGGCTGGTGGCCAGTGCTCTGATTGTGAAGCTGCAGCCCCATGTTTGTGGGGAAGAAAAGGAACGGCAGGAGGTGGGCTGACTTCACTTCAGACAGTTCTCTGGCACCACATCACAGACTTCTCTTCTGCACTTCTTGCTGAGCTGGTGTCCTGCTGGTGGTACTGAGAAATCAACACATCTGTCACTTCCTCCAGGGCCTGGGGCACTGCCTGTAGCTATGTCACTGGCTGGGGGGTCAAAGGGACAGCAGGTGTCCACCCTGTTCCTTTCCTCCTGCCCCCTACCATGGCCACACCTTGCCCTGTGGCCCCTTCCACCCTTTGAGTATCTGTCATCCTGTTCACTTCAGGGCTTGCCTTCTCTCCGCACTTCTGTCCCTGGTGTCCATAATGACTGTTCTCTGGGCTGCTTCTCCATCCCACCAGATCCCACAGCCCTCAATGCTGCCCAGCCAGCCTAGCGGGTCTGAGGGTGGTGAGGGGAGACAGGACAGGCTGTCATGTGGGAAACCAAACTGCTGTGTGTGTTACTGGACTGGATGGCCCCGCAGGCACTGCTCACTCTTGGCAAGGCAGTTTCAGGAACACTTACTTGGCACCTGTGCTCTGGCCTCTCTGAAGCTGAGGGGAAGCAGGAAACCTGGGCTTGTGTGCTTGCGTGTGGAGTTGTGCAAACTTCCCACAGGCAGCTCATGTGGCTTTGCCTCTTTCCAACTTGCTGGCTGAGGCCCTACATCCTGTCTCTCTTTTTAATTCTCTTCTTCCTTTCCCTCCAGAGTAATAGCCTAAAGTTATCTTTGCTGTTTTGGGTCAGTAACACTGTTTTCAGCACAGGCATGTTGCTAGACCAGAATTCAGTCCCCACTTGCCCCACCTCACTGACTTATGACCTGGAGCCCTCATGTTCTCATCGGTCAATGGGAGAACAGTGCATAGTGGGGTTGTCACTCAGCTAGAAAACTAATCCCAGGGTCACCTCGCCTAGCCTCCCATTCCAGCACTGGCAAAACTGACTGTCCTTTCCTTAAAGGTCCCAAACTGTAAAGGAGGGTTTTTATTTCTGAGACATTATTAAAAACTCAGGATTGCTTCCAGTCTGTAGAGTTCTTGGGGTCATATTAACATTTTTGGAGTCTTCCAGTCTGTGAACATATGTGTGTCCATTATTGTGTCTGATTTCTCCCTGCCATACCTCTTACAAGTCCTTCATATCTCTGGCTAAGTTAGCTACTAGTGTTTTGTTTATATGTTCTAGTTAATTTTTTGTAATATTCTGTTCCTATCACTTGCTTTTCATATATAGGAATACATATATGAATATATATGGGAATACATCAGACTTCTGTGTATTAAACTACCACTTTGTAATTCATTTACTAGGTCAAGCAGCTTCTTTGTGATGTACTAAGGGTTTTCTTTTTTTTTTTTTTTTTTTGGTTTTTTGGGCCACACCCTGTGACGCTCAGGGGTTACTCCTGGCTATGCACTCAGAAGTTGCTCCTGGCTTCTTGGGGGACCATATGGGACGCCGGGGGATCGAACCGAGGTCCGTCCTAGGCTAGCGCAGGCAAGGCAGACACCTTACCTCCAGCGCCACCGCCCGGCCCCGATGTACTAAGGGTTTTCTATATCAAAGCTTGTATCCCTTGCAAGCAAGTTATCTTCATGATTCATTTCCAGTTTAGATGCCTTTTTAATTTATTTTACTTGGGTGTTTTTTTTGGGGGGGGTCACACCTGGCAGTGCTCAGGGGTCACTCCTGACTCTTCACTCAGAAATTGCTCCTGGCAGGCTCGGGGGACCACATGGGATGCTGGCATTCGAACCACTGTCCTTCTGCATACAAGACAAATGTCCTATCTCCATGCTATCTCTCCAGCCTTATTTTACTAGTTTAATTGCCCCCCCCCCCAAAAAAAAAAACCTGTATTGACTAGGAGTGGTGAAAAGCTTTCAGCTATAGTTGGATAGTGTGATGGTTGCTGTTTCCCATATTATGGAGGTGGTTTCCTCCTACTTATGTTTTGTTGAGTGCTGTTTTCATCAAGAAAGGATGTGATCATTCATTTCTCTTGCTACTTTTTTTGTTTAGATGTGGAGTTTGAACCATACCCAATGGTGTTCAGATATTCAGGGGACCATGAGGCACTGTGGATAGACCAAGTCTCTGGCCCTCTCCTGCTGCTTTTAAGATTTTTCTCTTTGTTTTTAGAAGTTTGATTATGATGTTCTTGGACTGGGTCTATTTGAGTTCATCTTTATAAAGTAGTTGGGCTTCTTGGGTTTCATGTCATGTCTCTCATTAAATCTGGTAGTTTTTAGCCTTATTTCCTTCAGAAATTCTCACTGCCCTTTATATCCCTGTCTTTCCTCCTCAGATCAGCCTTTAGCAAATTTTCTTGTATATTTTTCTGTATGTATTGCTCTTCCTATTTTTCACATTTTTTCTTGACTTTTAAATGTTTTTATTTTCTTTCTTTCTTTTTTTTTTTTTTTTTTGGTTTTTGGTTTTTGGGTCACACCCGGCAGCACTCAGGGGTCACTCAGCTCTACACTCAGAAATCGCTCCTGGCAGGCTCAGGGGACCATATGGGATGCCGGAATTAGAACCATCCATCTTCTGCATGTGAAGCAAACACACTACCTCCATGCTATCTCTCCAGCCCCTAGATGTTTTTATTTTCACTTTTGTGTTTTTCTTCTAGATGTTTCAATATCTGTAAAATAATTGTATTAAAGTCTTGGTCCATTATGTCCACCTGAGTCTCTTTCAGGAGCCAACTTTATTGAATTCTCTTTCTTTGATGGGTAATACTTTCAGGTTATCTGTATGTTCTGTGATTGTTGTTTTTGGGAAGGAGTGTTTTGCTGCCAACCCAGCAGGGCTGAGGGCTTACTCCTGACTCTGCTCAGGGATCATGTTTAGCATAGTGAGGGGGCACCATATGTGGTTCCTAGGGATCAAACCTGAGTAGTCTGTCTGCAGGACAAGTGTCCAACATCTGATAGTACGTTAATTCAAGAACCCTAGAAAGGAAAGAACCTTTACCAGGGCTTGTATTTTAGCATTATTTTTTTTTAAATTTTTATTCTTGTAAACTTGGGGGGGGGTAGCCTGAGGTGTAAACCTACTACCTTCCTGGCTCTTTCTGGAGTCTTGCCCCGGCTTATGTTCTCATGGTCAGTTATCTTTGGACGTCTGGGTCTGTGTAACAGACAGTCTGCCTGTGGGGAAAGGGAGGCATAGAGGTGTGTGTGCAACCCTGTCCCCAGAGGTGACCCCAGGGCCTGCAGGACTCAGCAGCCACAGCCTGGCTGGACCCCTGGGTGCTGAGGCAAGGCTCCCTTGACTGCAATGGCTCTTCTGCATGCGGCCACTCTAGGGACAGGAGTCAGGAACTGCTGGGCAGCTGCTGCATAAAAGAGCTCAAGCCATCCCAGATTCACCAGAATTGCACCCTCATTAGCACAGATGAATCCTTCATGAGGCAGGGGTGGGGTACCTGTTCCCTGTTCTGCTGTGGTCCCACCATTTAAAATAATTCCCCCCTGGAGCCAGAGAGAAAGCACAGCAGTAGTATGTTTGCCTTAGACACAGAAGGACAATGGTTTGAATATCGGCATCCCATATGGTCCCCCAGAGCCTGCCAGGAGCAATTTCTGAGCGTAGAGCCAGGAGTAACCCCTGAGCGCTGCCAGGTATGATCCAAAAACAAAAAATATAATTCCCCCCCAAAATGCTGAGGTACTCGCTAGTTTTCCTAAGCAGAAGATGGTTTTGATAGACTCTACGAAAAATGTTTTTGACTCTGAATTCAGCATTTTGGGGGGGGGGGGTTTCATTTTTTTGTTTTTGTTTTCGGGCCACACCCAGCGGTTCTCAGGGGTTACTCCTGGCTGTCTGCTCAGAAATAGCTGCTGGCAGGCACGGGGGACCATATAGGACACCGGGATTCGAACCAACCACCTTTGGTCCTGGATCGGCTGCTTGCAAGGCAAACGCCACTGTGCAATCTCTCCGGGCCCTGAATTCAGCATTAATCATGCCTCTCTGTACACACAAACACACACACATGCATATATACACATATGTATAAGAGGTTCTTTAAACATATAACATGTGAAACAGATAAATATTCACAACTGGTGGATGAAACTGAGGTGGTCAGGCTTGGACAGGAAGCTGACCCCGGATTTTCATAGGACAGAGGTTCATTCATTGTCTCTGGAGGCTTTATAGGATGTGGCTCCTACAGATAGTGAGCTCATACAGGAAAAGTGCAGCACAGGCAGGTTTATGGAGAAGGAAAGGGAGTTGTGAGTGTGTGGCAGAATTGGGAAATGCTGGTCTCTTTGCTGTTCACACACGCAGCCACTGAATCATGCCCTGTGAATATTTGCACTGTGGTCTAGAGAGGACAGCTGATCCCTTTCTCAGCTTTTGAACTGCACTGGCCCATTTAGACATGGTTGGTTCGTTGTTTTATCCCGAGTTTATAGCTTTAACCAACTGCAAGTATGAGGAGCTATGGATAAAGAGCTGGTCTAAAGGGATTAGGTACCCTCAAACTTGGAGTCCCGATCGGGGTATTTAAACTGATTCCCCACAGACACCATGGAAACATAGTAATGAAGTTTTATGCACTCAGGTTCTGTGAATTGTTTTATGGTGTGTGGGTTGGCATCCTGAACCCCTGCATTATCTGAGGCTCATGTATATATCTCAGCAAAACTTTTTTTTTATTTTTATTTTTTTATCCCAAAGTGTGAGATTCAAAAGCGTTCTGAGTCATGGGTCTTTGTAGGCTCACTAGTACTTACTCCAAGGGTGACATCTGTGATTTGGCCATCATACTAGGTGTGAAGTCTTTGCCTTTTTCTTACTTTGCCATGTTGTATTTACTAGGGAGGAAACCCAAGGTGTAACATGTATGAGCATTTGTCCTACCACTGAGCTTCATTCTCAACACTCAATACTTAGACTCTTCCATTCTTTTTAGTTTTTTAACTCAGTCTTTTCCCCTAGATTTTTGTTTTGTCTTGTTTTTTTTTGTTTGTTTGTTTGTTTGTTTTTGTTTTGGGCCACACCATCACTCCTGAGGCCGGAGCAGTGGTGCAAAGTGGTAAGGCATCTGCCTTGTGGGTGCTAACCTAGGACAAACTGCTGTTCGAACCCCGGCGTCCCATATGATCTCCCAAGCCAGAAGCAATTTCTGAGCGCATAGCCAGGAGTAACCCCTGAGCATCGGGTATGGCCGAAAAACCAAACGAAAACAAAATAAAACAAAAACAAAACAAAACAAAAAAAAACAGAAATCGCTCCTGGCTTGGGAGACCATATAGGATGCCGAGGATCAAACCGAGGTCCGTCCTGGGTCAGCAAACGCCCTACCATTGCGCTATCACTTCAGCCCTGGAATTTTTTATTTTATCCTAGGTGTGAGCTGGTGATAGTATCTTGGTATGTCTGTTTTCTATGAAACTCCAGATAACACCCAGTACCCACCCACTGGTTTCTTTGTAAGTTCTAGGAAGGCAAGAACTTGTCTCTCCTTGTCCCCCTGGGGACAAGCCCAGGGCCTGGCATCACATATGAACTTTGAAGTGTAAAGGCACACACTGAGGCACTTGTGTGACTTGCATCATGATTGTGACAGAAATCACAGCCATGTCAGTAGTTGTTGACTATTGGAGTACCACTCGAGGGATCATTCTTTCCTTTTCTTTTTTCTTTTCCTTTCTCTTCATTTTTATCTTAGTTTTGAGGGTCATACCCATATACATGGCTTATTGCTGGCTCTGCACTCAGGGACCACTCCTAGAGGATTTATGGAACCATCCGGGTTACTGAGGATCAAAGCAAGTGCCCTAACTGCTGTGCTATTGCTCTGCACTCCCTTGGGGGGTAATTTCTTTAGAACAACATAGAGGTTGTTCTGCATTGCATGTGGAGTACTGTAGCTCACATCTGCTTTTGGATTTTGATCACTGTCTTCAGAGCAGTTTATTTCCTTTCTAATTCTGTGTGCTTTATTTTATGGCTTTACAGCTATTATTCTGAGGCTTCCCCAGTGTTGTCAGATTGCTCGGCTAGAGTAGGCTCTAGGGCACCCCAAGAACCTTTTGTAGATGGTCTATATCTGGGAGCTCAGACCACAGGCCAGGGCTGACTTGAATTTTGTTCTCCTGCTAGTCCGTATTTCCCTTAGGATACCATGTACAGTGTCTGCCCACAAGAGGCTTGGGGGTGGAGTGGGGAGGAACTGAGGACCACACTTTAGCCTTCCCTTGGACATCTTCTACCAGATTTATTAGACTGGCAGCCTTAATGGCTGGAGGCCTCCCATCCCATCCTATTCCTCTTACCATAGTGTTTTGTCCCTTGGCAGTGTGGAAAGGACACCATTGGGCATGGGCTTGTCTTGTCAGGTGGGTGCATGGCCCAGTTGGGAGACAGATCTACCTCTCTGCCTCTGCCTGTCTGTTTCTTCCATGCTACCCTAGAAGCCAGGACACAACCAGTAGAGGTCCTCTAGGATTTTTCTCTTTTCAGAAGTGTAAACAGAAGTACAAACTAACTTCTTACCACTCTCCCATCACATAAATCCTTTCAATACCAGCAGATCTTGTACTCTTATTTGGGGGGAGGGGGTGTGGTCACACTCGGTGGTGCCCAGGGGTTACTCCTGGCTGTGCACTCTGAAGTCATTCCTGGCAGGGCCGGGTACCATAGGGATGCTGGGATTCGAACCAGGGTCCATCCTGTGTTGGCTGCATGCAAGGCAAACACCTTGCCATTGTGCTATAGCTTTGGCCCTTTGTACTCTTATTTTAAGAGATGGGCCATTTTACCTCTCAGGCCCAACTTGAGTGGAAGTGAAAAACTAATTGAGTTTCAATTGCTTCTATTTCAGGGTAAATGGTTTCCAGGGTGTTGGACAAGGCTTAATGAGGACTTAATTATAATGAAAAATTTACATATTATTAGACTGCACTGAACTTTTTACTTATAAAGGAAACATCATTGTTGCTCATCTGCATGTATCTGTTTATTGTTCTTGGCTCTCTGCATTCTTCTGGATTTATAGAATGAACAAGGCATTAAAATGTATTGCAAGTTGCATCATGGGGTTAGAAGTATACCTGTTTGTGATTTCACATAAGTGAATTGCCAAAAATTTTTATTTGAGTATTGTTCTCCAAACTAAACAGTTTTGGCATGAGAATTTGGCTGCATATCTGGTAGAACTTTAAAGTGTGCGGCCTATTTAAATCCTGCTCATAATTTTCTTCCAGGGTTCTTTTTTTGGGGGCGAGGGGTTGGTTTTTGGGTCATACCCAGCAGCACTCAGTGGTTACTCCTGGCTCTATGCTCAGAAATCACTCCTGGCAGGCTCGGGGGACCATATGGGATACCAGGATTCGAACCACCTATCTTCTGCATGCAAGGCAAACACCCTACCTCCATGCTATCTCTCCAGCCCTCTTCCAGGGTTCTTAATTAAGTAGCAGGCGGTGTGTTTTATTTTTCAGTAGGGCCTACATTTTAAGGCTATAGAGTTGCATTTCTCTGGCCCTCCCTGCTTCATTTTATTCAGATGCCACCTAGGTGCTCAGCTGCTTGTAGTAAGGATGTCATTGAAGGGACAGCTTTGCTGAATTCCCTTATAATGCCTCCATGCTCCTTGCTAATTGAGTTGTGCAACCCAATCAGATTGGCACCTTTAATCTTTGCCCTGCTGGGCTGGTTGCAGAAAATGGGATTTTTTTTTTAGTGTCTCCTGGGCAGCCATGAGTGAGCTCCCAGTACAATAGCTTCCTTGTCGCCAACCACCACTGCTGTTCCTGGCATGTGAGCCATTGACAGAAACATTAAGGACATTAGTAAATGCATCAGAATTCAGAATTTGCAAAAAGAGCAGAGGTGAGGGAGGTATTTCCCATAGCAAATCAGCAGGCACCCTTAGAGCATAAAGTCGCAACAATTTTCTATTCTATTTTACGCCATGTTGCCCTCTACATTTAAAGACTCTAAACTGTTCTAATTCCATCCTTTCCTGGGATGCACCTGTTTGCTTGTCTTCATCATTTTCTTAAGACCTACACGGCTGGGGCTGGAGAGATAGCATGGAGATAGGGTGTTTGCCTTGCCTGTAGAAGGACGGTGGTTCAAATCCCAGCATCCCATGTGGTCCCTCGAGCTGCCAGGAGCGATTTCTGAGCATAGAGCCTGGAGTAAACCCTGAGCACAGCTGGATGTGACCCAAAAACTGGAAAAAAATAAATAAATAAAAAGACCTACACTGTTTTGTTCAGAGGACCACTTCAACCTAGAAATTTTTGTTAGGAGCCTATTTCCTGTAAGAACCTGGGAACTTATCATGAGACATATTTGCATGTGTAATTTGCATATTCCTAGAAGTTTGTGTGTTTAATGGGGGGAGGCAAAAAATGCATACACTGTCCCATCATGAGAACTTCCTAAAAGCCAAGTGCCAAAGCAAAGTCCTTTGGGCTGATTCAGCTGTGAAGAAAACAAAGTCAGAGCACATCATCCCAAACTGGGCTCATTTATGCGGAAAGCCTGCAGCCAGTCTCCGGCCACTGTCCTGCCTCGCCTTCTGGCTATGCAGTGCTAGCAGATCACCATCCTATGAACACTGGACTGATGGGACAGAGCACATCTCCATCTTTGTTGTCAGAGAGGGGGTGGTGGGAGAGAGAGATTGATTCAAGTCTATAGTACATTTATATGTTAAGAGAGACACATATTCAAGTCTATAGTATATATTTATATGTTGAATTTTTGCTTTTTAAAAACCAACCATATAAACATATACTGCTACTAAATTACTAAACAAAGACTTTTTGTTCTTAAGTCTTTTCAGTTTATGACATATTTGTAAAAGAAAATCTCAACAACATGGGAATAAAGAATGCCACTGCCCCGAGGCAATCACAACATGCATTTTTTGTTGAGCTCTTTCCAGACTGCTTGGTTTAGAGGCAGTTGGTTGGACATAGTTTTGTATAAACAGATTATTACATGCCATGGAGATCATTCTGTTTTGTTGGTGCTTTTCCAGTTGTTGTGCGAGAGGTTGCTCCTAGTGGTGCTCTGGAGACTGTACAGTAGCAGGGATTGAACTCTAGGCTTCTGCATGCAAAGCAGCCTCTGATCCTTTGAACCATCTCCCTGCCTCCCACAGTGATCATTTTTGCTGGAGAATTTTCTCTTTGGTCTTTTTGTAGTTGTATGTAGATAAACACCATTCTTTCTATGACTATACCAGTGGCATAAATAAAATATTATCAATTCCTTGTTGAGATGTGCTGGTTCCAGTTTTTCATTATTGCAAACTGTTATGCATTGTTCTTTATATATCAGGTATCACTTCAGAGTATTGGAAAAGTTTTTGCTATGTTAAAATGCAGGCATATTTTCACCTAAGATAGATGCTGCCAGTGAGCATCACAATAACAATTGGATTTCATCTTTTTTTTTAATCGTTATCATTGTTGGTTTTGTTTGGAAGAGTTTAGAACAGACCATACCAGTGATGCTCAGGGCTTACTCTTGACTTCGTGCTCAGGGATCACTCCTGAGCCATGTTCAAGAAGACTAGATACAATGCTAGGGATGGAACTTGGATCAGGCATATGCAAGGCAATTGCCCTTCCCCGCTGTCCTATGTCTGGCCTATATCTTTTCTCATCAAAGACCTTTGAGATGCTCTTGTACAGCATGGAAGCAGGAGCTTGGAGGCTCATCTCCAGGTGCTGCATGAGCCACTAAGGGGTTAGCTTGTGCTGTTAGGGTGAGGGAAATCTGCCTTCCCTCTGAGGCCATGATGCCAAGGATTCACTAGCCCAAGACCTCAGCTGATGCCTCGTGAGGTTCCATTCTGGCCCACACCTGGCAGTTGAATTCAGGGAGCTGCTATGGCCCTGTAAAGTCAAAACTCCAGTAATCAGCTGAGAAAGTGCCTGAGCTATGGCACCTGCTTCAGGTTTTGTGACCAGCAGGGTCCTGCTTGCTTCCTTTTCTACTTCATACTGGCCACGTTAAAGTGCTCTGGGGCCTACTCAGTGCAGGACTTGAACTCTAGGTCCCACCAGTGCTCAGCAAGTGCATTGCCATGACAAGAAGCAGGTCTGTGGACTCAACTCCCTGAGAGAAAGTGCCAGGACTTTCCACATCAAAGTCGGAAATCTCAAATCAAGTGATTGCTGTCAAGCTGCCTATATTAGCAGGATTGTCCTGTGTAATCTTTACAAGCAAACCAGATACTCCCAGATAGAGTAACAGCGGCTGACACTTCTGTTTCAGGGCAGGTTAGGGCTGTGCTCCATTACCTTCCCAGAAGAGACACACTCTCGAGCCCTCAGGGTGCCGGTGAAGTGAAGGCACCCTGCAGTGTTCCTGGTGGCTCCAAGGCTGCTTGGAGTCTGGCCCCTGACAGTCAGGCCTACAAGCTCTGCTTTCCTTCCTGGACTCACTAAAACTCGGGCCTCCCCAAGTACTGTGGCCAGCAAAAACTAAAAGCTTTTTGGCATCTAGTACAGATGGGACTGCGGTCAGAGATGGCCTGGGTCTGCAGATAAAGTGACAACCAGGTGGTCCAGCAGAGATGACATGTCTGAGTGAGAGCTTGTCCTTGGGCTCCCTGAACCTGTTTTCTCTGAGGTGTGTAATGTCTCAGCTGTTTCCTCACCTGCTGCAGTGTCCAGACCACAGTTCAGGGGGGACACGCTGGGGACAACTCTCAGGACAGCGTGTGTGAGAGGCACATCATCCAGGCCCCACCAGCTCTGTGTGTACTGGTCCCGAGGCTTGTCTAAGCTGTTCTTCAACATGATCTGGCCTCCAGGGTCTCTAGAGGAGGCTGGCACACACCTCGGGCTGTCTACGAGATGTGGTTCCAGACACCCCGTGAGAGGCACTGCCAGTGGTGTCTGCCCCTGGGCTCGATGGAGGCTTGGCTTTAGTCTCCTGCTTTCCTCCAGGGCTCTGGCCTGTCTTCCAACACTGCCCATTTCTGCCTGCCTGGCCAGCCCTGGGGCTCTCTCCCTTCTTGAAGGGGCATCTGGTGGCCAAGTGCAATGTTGTCACCCCTCACACCTACAGACCACTGCAGCACAGCTGGCTTCTCTCTGCCCTTAACCTGTCCAGAAGTTGCCTGTTGCTATGTGAATTTGAGCCAATCCCATGTGGCTCGGCAACCTCTTCCACCTCTGGCACAAGGTGGGCTTCTGTGCCAGGTGCACAGTGTGCAGATCTCAAGCCAGAACCATGGATCCAGCATCCTTGGTGTCCAGTAGCTTACCTGGGAAGCCTGTGACAGTGTAGTTGCTCCTCTCATTGCACCTTTTACCGTGGATTTGGAACTGCAGAGTATCTAATGACTGTCACAGCAAACCAGGCTGTAGAATTATTTCTCATTTTCAGCCTGATGAAACTGACATTGTGAGAGAGATATTCCAAATAGAGTTCAAAAATGTATCTGCAGTTACTCAAAATACTCACTGCTGAAGACTTTACTCTGCATCATTGGGAGAGGGTATAGAACAGAGGGTTATAGGGACCCAGAGGCCAGCGAGGCTCAAAACCTCACTCCTTCCTTGGGGACCGCATTGGTTCAGCATCGCGTCTATGTTTCCTTAGCAAGAGGCCCTATTAGATCCCAGCCACCTTTTGATGTCTGTTATTGCAAAGCAGATTGCTGTAGACATTATGTACCTGTTCCAGCTTGGAATCCAGAGATAAAAATTTCCACTGTGAAATTTTTCCTTTTCCAGAAACGTAAGCAGAATTTGGATTTCCTCTCGCACTGTGGTTTCTCTTCCTGTTTTCACCCTGTATCTCTGGACTTTCCCTTCTCTCCTGTGGGAAAATGATTCAGTCTGAGCTTCTGTGGCTTCACATTCCACCTGCCCCAGGTTCCCGGAAACTCTCCACCATGTGGAGCCTTTGACATTGGCAGATGGAGGATTCAGATGAGACTGGCAGATTATTCATCTGTTGTTTTTGTGTGGGTATAGTGCAGGGTGTGCCTCTCAGGGGCCTGTGGTGCTCTGGCCTCCCGTGGGCCGGAACCAGATGAGCAGGGTCAGGGACCTTGTAGATGAGAAGGCAAGCCAGTCACTCATGCAGTCGATCAGCGAACAACTGAGATAAAGCTTCACGTGGGTGCCATGAAACATACTTCCCAAGACTGAGCATTCTGTTTGGGGGACACATTACAATGCATCAGATGCATTGGTAGTCACCCTATCTCTAGCGTGGACTTTCTGACTACTCTATCACAATCAGATAAGGAGCCTCATCTCGACTCAGCTAAGGGTCACAGCAATTGGAAGGTGTTGTCAGCTGAGACTTGTATGGACAGTGGAGGAAACAAAACTCAGTTCAAGCAACAGCTTGTGAATCTCTGAAAAAAGTGTAGGTTGTGGGACCAGAGTGATAGCACAACAGGGAGGCATTTTCCTTATACACAGTCAATCTGGATTCAGTCCCCAGCATCCCATCTGGTTCCCTGAACACTGCTAGAAGTGATTTTTTTTTTTTTTAAGAAGTGATTTCTGAGCACAGAACCAGGAACACCATTGGGTGTGGCAAAAAGAAAAAGTGTAGATTGTGCCAGAAGCGTTTGCAGTCTTGGTTTGCTTGAGACTGAAACCTAAATGAGACGATGATGATATTTTCCAAGCAGAATAATTGAGATCAGGTAGAAGTAGCAGAAGGGTTTTGTGTCTGTGGCCCTTTGTCCTGCAGACCCGATAGTAAGATGCTCTGGGACCTGCAGGAGTTACTGGTGGCGTGTGTGTGTGTGTGTGTGTGTGTGTGTGTGTGTGTGTGTGTGTGTGTGTGTGTGTGTGTATTCATGTTATTACTTTATTTAAACATTGTAGTTTACAGAGTTGCTCATAATACAGTTTGTTCTGGCATTCCATGTTCCAATTACCAATCCCACCACCAGTGCCATTTTCTCCACCGTTATCCCAGGTTTCCACCCAACCCCAAGACTCCCATGGGAGGAACTAAATAATTTACTTTGTATTGCTTATCACAGCTAAATGGTGATAGAATTATTGGGGGAGAAATTTCAGTGAGAGAAAATTTGTGAAAATTGTCATATTTCACAGTGGGGTCATTAGTCATTGAAGGTTTATTACTAAGCTGCTTGTTGTCATTTGAGCATTCTTTGTTCTTGATTGTGCTTGTTAGCCTTAGGTGGCTTCTGTGCTACTCTGGAACCTAATTTGGTACCTTCCTACTGAAGAGTTGATAATAAAAATAATTTGAAGTGTCATGTGTACGAATGTGTGGCTACACACCCCAGGAAATTCCAGGATCTGTGGACCTGGGCTGATGACCTGATGTGGCAGAGGCTCTTAGATGTTTTGAGTGATGATTCTGACCCCAGCTTCCATGAGGCAGGCAAAACTCAGGAATGAGATTGGGAAAGAAGAAAGATTAAAACAACAACAACAACTTGGCAAGTTCTCCAAAGCTGGTTTTATTAGTAGCAAGAACAGAGAGCTTGGGATTGGTATGCCTAGCTTGAAAGCAAAGGAATGAACCAAGTGTGGTCTACATGGCCCCATACCCAGAAACTTGCTGTCCACAGCACAGGGCAGGCAGCAATTGACTGTCAGCAGTGCCTGTCAGCAGGCCTGGTGACTTGTCAGCCTGGGTGTGATGAGACCTGCGACCCCCAGTGCAGCTCTGCTGTTGTCTTTTTCTGTCAATTTGCTTTTCATTTGGGACCATAGTATGTGCTTCAAGACTACCAGCTGTGTACTTGGGGGTCATTCCTGCTGTTGCCCAGAGGATCACCTGGGCTGAGGACTGATCCTAGGTCCACCAATATACAAAATCTGTATTCTGCCCTTGATCTATTTTTCTAGCACCAGAGTTTGTGTTTGTTTTTTTTTTGAGGGGGGGCACTCCTGGTTATGCTCATGGGTTACTCCCAGCTCTGCACCCCAAAATCACTCCTGGCAGTGCTCAAGGGATCCTATGGGATACCAGGGATCTAAAAACCAGACAAAACAATTCGGGGTGGTATGTGGCTTCTCTGTCCCAAAGGAAAGCATAAAACCTATCTTCAGTGGTACGTGCCCTAAGACCTGTGAGTCGGTTCCAACTCTGGACTCTGTTCCCAGGGCCTTTGACCCTATTGGGCTCTTCAGGACACTGAGGAGAAGCCTATGTCACGGGTAGTGGAACTGTGCAGAATTCTAGAGATGTGACCTTGATGCTTGGGGTGGTACCTAGGGAGCCCTTATCCTGAATATACATTAGTGTTAGCCCCAAGGACAGGTTCTCATCACTGCCCCAGCCTCTGCCTAGAAGGGCCTGGAGCTGTTTATTCTGCATGTAGCTGACAGCACTGGACAGACAGAGATAAGGCTGCCAGATGCAGAGTGGCTTTGGTTGAGTGTGAAAGGGACCAAAATGAAAGCATGGGGGCCAGTGTGGGCCTGGCTGGCCGCTTAGAGGTCTCTGGGGCATGCTGACTGCTGCTGTGCTGAGTGGCCACAGAACCGCCCAAGGGTTCACTCTCAGGCAGGGCCTCCACCAGCAGTTATTTTTGGCCTCTCTGGCCACCTTAGTGGAGACACTAAGTGCAGGCTGCATTTTAGCCTGGGGCTGCGGAGCCAGCTCTGCAAGGAGACACGTGGCTGGGACAGATTCCTGGAGATGATGGTGTTCTGGCCTGTACTCTCCGACTTAGGGGTCTTCTCCCCAGTCCCTCTGCTCCATGTGTTCAGAAGCCCCCTGCCTGGACAGATCACAAATACCTCATAGCCTTTGGCTGACATCTTCAGAAGGTTCCAGGACAGGCAACAGGGACAAGTGCCTTGTCTCCCAGAGACTGTCCATATCCTCTAAGGCGTTGAGGGTTGTGTTCTCTTTCTTCCTCCATATTCAGTTTCTTACACACAGTGTTGAGATGCATGAAGGATAAGGGAGACAGAGATCCTCCCTTGTACAGACTCTAGGAAGAAGGGGCTGGACTATGACAGCCTGGGGAGCTAGTGAGTTGAGGCCAGTGGCTTTTTGCCATTAGCTAGCTCCTGAGTACGGCTTATTACCAGGAAAGGGCTAGAATAATAGTAAAGTGAATTGGGCACTTGCTTTGCATGCACCCCCCTCCCCCATTTGATTACTGACACTACATATGGTTCCCAAACCCACCAGGAGAAATTTCTGAGTGCAGAGCCAGGAGTAACCCCTGAGCATCAATTGCTGAGTGTGCCCCCCCCCCCTCAATTAAAAATTTCATTAGAGAAGAGAGAAGACTTGTAGGCATGAAATTGCCCCCTGGAGACTGTATCAATTAGTGTCAGCCTTGGAATCACCAGAGAGACTGAGGGGTTGTTGTTATTGGGACCATCAGGTACAATAGGGGTGGTGAACAAGTTCAACATAAAGAGCCAAAATTTTAAACTGTGAGAGTCAGAGAGCCACACCACGCAGTGATCTGCCAAAACAGACAAACACTCACACAAAAGCATATAATTTTAACAATAATATATTAAACACATATTGCATTTTGCTATTTTGAGTGAGGGTAAAAATCCTGTTCGCCACCCCTGAAGCATTGCAGGCAGGTGTTTCTTTGATATCTCACTTTGAACTGAGATGGGATTTGAGGTTTGGACCAGACCAGCTTGCCCCCTCTCCCTCTGTCATGAGCCCTGTTCCTCCAGAGACTATGTGGAGGACTCAGCTGAGACTACACTGCTCCCAGCACTAACTCAGTTTGGATCTGAGACCTAGAATTAACTTGAATCCAGAATATGTAGCAGAGACGGGAGTTCTGGCTACACCGGGCCGTCTCACCTAAACCCTACACTTATCAACCCATTCTCTTGCGGCCTACGTGGTTTGTGTTGGTGGTGGCCCATGATCCCGGAAGTACCCATTGGCCCGAGAAGCTAAATACCTTCCCGGAAGTGCCAGTCTGCCCGAGAAGCTAAGTGCCCTCACAGACTGCCATCAATCCCTAAAGCCTGATAAGCAGCCTCTTTGCATACCTGTGGCTTCTGCTGCAGGAACAGAGGCTGGTGGGACAAGGCAGGATTAGGCCTGGCATGGCCAGCAGCCCAGTAGCCCTGGGAAGGCAGTAATGGGTTCGAAACATTTTGGAGGATGCAGTCCTGGGTTCTTCCTTGGTTTCCTGAAATGGTTCTAAAGGTGGCTCTCCTGAAGGAAAGGCAGAGTGACTACAGTGGAAACATTTGATGACCAATATGACCAATGTGACTGAGAACAATGAGGTCATGGCTGAACCTGTGTCCCAGGGCCTTTGGTTAAATGCTGGAGTAATTTCAACTCAGGGTGGTGACATTTAGGTGGCTGTTTTCTAGATAAGAAAGAGTGGCAGTTAGGGACGGAGTGGTGGCACAAAGCGGTAAGGCCTCTGCCTTGCCCGTGCTAGCCTAGGACAGACCGTGATTCAATCCCCCGGCGTCCCATATGATCCCCCAAGACAGGAGCGATTTCTGAGCACATAGCCAGGTGTAACCCCTGAGCATCACCAGTGTGGCCCAAAAAAAAAAAAAAAAAGAGTGGCAATTAATTTAATCTCATTAAAATTAATTTTCACATCACTTTTTCCTACTGCACTAAAAAGCTAAACTGCCTCTGAAAATATAATTGGCCATATAAAGTAGTGCACACTAGAGACCTGATCATTTTACCTCCTGTCTGTCGAGGGAATTAATCCTCATCTCAGCAAAGCGAACTAGCATGCTTCAGACTTTATTAAGATACAAGGAAGTGTCCATTCCGAAACTTCAGGGTTTCCAGTCGTCACTGACTTTATGGCTTCCTTTCTATTTTTTTTCCTTTTTCTTAGGGATTGGGCCACACCCAGCAGTGCTCAGGGCTTACTCCTGGCTCTGTGCCTTAGGGGGTCACTCAAGGCAAGGTTTGGGAGACAAAAAGAAGTGTTGGGGATAGAACCCAATTAAGCTGCATGCAAGGCACGTGCCCTGCCCCACTGTACTAACCTTCCAGCCCCTCTATGGCTTTCTAATAATGTATCAAGTTTTTTGGCTGGTTTTGGGTTTGTGTGTGTGTGTGTGTGTGTGTGTGTGTGTGTGTGTGTGTGTGTGTGTGTGTGTGTGTGTGTGTGTGTGTGATTAGAAAAATCCTCCTTGGGCCCGGAGAGATAGCACAGTGGCGTTTGCCTTGCAAGCAGCCGATCCAGGACCAAAGGTGGTTGGTTTGAATCCCGGTATCCCATATGGTCCCCTGTGCCTGCCAGGAGCTATTTCTGAGCAGACAGCCAGGAGTAACCCCTGAGCACCGCCGGGTGTGGCCCAAAAACAAAACAAAACAAAACAAAAAATCCTCCTTGCCGAAGAGATAGCATGGAGGTAAGGCATTTGCCTTTCATGAAGAAGGTCATTGGTTCGAATCCCGGCATCCCATATGGTCCCCCAAGCCTGCCAGGAGCGATTTCTGAGCATGGAGCCAGGAGGAACCCCTGAGCGCTGCCAGGTGTGACCCAAAAACCCAAAAAAAAAAAGAAAGAAAAATCCTCCTCCCAGAGCAAAGCCTGGGGGTGGAAGATCTGTTTAGACACACATGCATACAGATGAAGATGTATGTGCCCTTTAAGGGCCATTCTCACACTTGCCCAAAGGGATGAAGCTGCCTAGGAAGAGGGCCAGAGACAACAAGGCTGAGTAGACACTTTCTGTGGGCCTGGGGTGTGGGTTAGGGTTAGGTTACAATAACACAATTAGAGGCAAGCAGAGTCTCCTATTTTTCTGTAATGCCCTGATTGTCTCAGTCAATGTCTTTCTGTATCGCCTTAACCTCTATTTAATATGTACAAAAATGAAGGTCATTTTATTTGCTAGGTGCTTGTCTGGTACAAGTGCTATTAGAGTAATGTTGATGAGTTGCTGGGAGCTGCAGAGAGGTAGGTTCCTGTGGCGGGGTTGGATGGGAGGCCAAGGGACCAGTGAAGTTGGAGGGATTGCAGTCTGCTGCCTGCACAGCCTCTTGCTGTATTGGACCAGTCCCTGAAGGTATGTCCCCGGTACACAGAGCTTTGTCCTCACAGTTAACCACTAGTGACATGCACAGACACATGGACAAAACAGCATGGAATGACTGAATTCTCTAAGTTTGTAGCATTCAGAAAATGGAGGCAATACAATAAAGGGCAAAAGAGGCCAAGGAGGTAACACCCCAAGTTTGTTGGCTTTTGGGCCACATCTGGAGGTGCTCAGGGCTTACTCCCATCTCTTCAGGGATTGAACCCAGGTTGGCTGCGTTTAAAGCAAACACTCTACCCATCGTACTTCATTCTGGCCCCAGGTTTGAACCCTGACACAGCATGGCCCTTTGAGTACTAAAACTGCACAGCTAGGCCAGATACTCCTGCCTCCACCCCAAAAAAGGACAAAAAAAAAAAGAATAGACAAAAATAGGGAAAAGGTTAGCATGTCTCAAAATTCTCATTCTTTTGGGTATTTTGTTGAGGTGATTGGCCTAAGACTGTCCACCTGCACAGTGCCGCCATGTCTCTGTGTATGAGGAGCAGTACCATGCGCTGTACCACGGCACGGGCCACGTCTGCTTCCACTCACTTACCTGTGCTTTGGCCCATTGTACGTAATGCAGTGTGGTAACTGTGACAAAACTGTGGACGTGGTCGAGTTTGGTGGCTCTATGTGCCCCATGATGTCTCTCTTTCCTGCTCCTTTACTTGGTGTATGAGCCCAGGTGCAGCCTCTACACTGAATTTGGGAATGGGGGTCACTCTCAGCGGAAGACTTCTGGGCACTATTCCTGGTACTCTAATCAGGGAGTCAGTTTTACTTCAGTGGCAAGTGTGCCTGGGCTGGGTCCTTTGAGCTCATCATGTATGAGGAATTTCAAGACTATGCCACATGGCCGAACTCACATTTGGTTCCGTGTGTGCTGTGCCATCCAGTCACTGGGACTGCTGGGCTGACTACCTGATGTCAGGAACTTGAACTTTCACCATAGCTCTGTGCTGAGGGATTATTTCACTGGACTTTTCTTTCTTTTTTATTTAAAACTTGTATAAAAACTCTTGAGAGTGGTTTCTCCATAGAGATCATTATGACTGTATTTGCTAAATTCACGTCTTCGTGGTTTGGAGAAAGCAGATCCCTGAAGCCAAAGGAATGTCTGTGCAGAAACAAATGAGTGGTTTCTCTCCACTCTGCGGAGAGGTGCTTGTTATTCACAACACAGAGCCTGAGACAAAAGATGAAACGGATTCCTGGATCCCTGACCAGATGGCTGTGGAGGGGCTGATGCCCGGGTGAGCCAGGCCAGAGAAGGAGGAGGATGGTAGTATCTCCTTTGGGTTGTTCAGTTTTGGTTTTCAGAACCAGCCACAGATCAGTGTCTTTTTCTCTGCTGTGTGTGTGACTCCCTTTGGCATATTTCATTCCTCCTCTTTCACGATGCTGGCTACCTTCCATCTGTCTCCCTGTGAATCCTCTTCTGGCAGTCCACCAGCATTGACTCCCACCCTAGTGGCTTGTGGCCCTCATCCCATGAAGCAGAAGGAAGCCAGCATCTAGCCTATTTTCAGGCAGCTATGCTTGCACTCAATAGCATTGAAGCTGCAAAACCTTTGGCAGTCTCCATGGACCTCCGTTGAGTCCATAGTTGGAGCCAAACTTTAATAAGCTCTGTGGCTGTGCCTGGTCTGAGGCCTGCCAGTGTGAAACCAGCCTGGGGCCACCTTTTCAAGGTTGTTTCTAGGAAGCAGGCACCTGTGTGGGCTTCCTGAAAAACTGTCTTTGTATGGCTTGTGGAGACTCTCAAAGCATAATATAGTGGGTTGGCATGTGCATTGGTTCTCGGTGCACCCCAGTGTAGCTGGACCATGTGTGATTGGGGAGTCAGTAAAGGAGCCCAGTGCCACTGCCCTTAACAGGCAACTGCTTATTTTCATGCCCTGAGGCCTTGAGGCCCCTGAGTCTCATCAAGTCCAGACTCAGCTCTGAGGCGACACTCTGTGGTCCAGGAGTTCACTCAGCAGCTCCTTGACTCAGTGGCCAGCACAGCCCCCTGGGATCTTAGGCTTTCCTGTCTTTCCCATACCCAGGAGCAGCACAGGGTTTGGTTAGAGTCAAGCAAGAGACCAGAGGAAAGGCTGGGTATCCTGTGTCTGTAGCTCACAGCCTGATCTAGGGCATATGGCAGGGGCTCAGTCTGCGGTCGGCTCCCAAGCTGGGATGCCAGCAGAGAAGGTGACCTCTCCAGGAGTCTCAGTGGGACCCTACGTGCCCGAACGACCCAGGGCTGCTGAAGAGTGAGTGCCTGGATCCCACACACAATTCCCAGAGGCCCAGAAGGGCCAGGGAGGAACATGAGCTGCTCACCTAGCCACACCAGCTTCTCCACTGGGAACAGCGTCCAGGCATGGTCCTTGCTTGCAGGTTCACCCAGGCCACATCCCAGGCAAGCTCTTGGCTGCTGGCCATGCACTGGCCATCCTTAAGGAGCCCTGCCCTGACCACTGGCTGACACCTGGACTCCACATGTAGTTTGGTTGCTGGCTGGGAGAGGGAGTGGACCTGAGATGAACCTCTGAAGGCAAGTGATGGGGAGTGGTCCCTGGCTTTGCACCCTCTCCTGCAGCCCTCTTGGAGGTTCTAGCTGTGACCCCCTGCTGACAGGAGATCGGGCAGTATAGGCAGTGTTCCATGCAGCTGAGTGGGCAGAGGGCATGTAGCTACAGCCTGGGGCCTGTGTGCTGGCCGCTGGGTGGTGACCTCATTCTCCTGGCAGCTCAGTGTCTAGGCGGCCTCTCAGCACACCTGAGTGAGCCCGAGGCTGGGGATCTCCAGGTGAAACACTTCCCGATGTAAAAATAGCATACCTTTCCAGCCCATCCCACCAAGGTGCTGGTCACTCCTCACCAGCCAGACCCATGCACAGTGGCCATGGCAGTGGATACCACACCAGGGGGTTTGCAAAGAACCCTCCTTGGGGGTGGAGGAGGGCAGCAGGTTCCAGCCAGTGCTTTGTAATCCCAAACACACACTGGAGGCTAATACAGAAATGGAGAAAAGTGGATGCTTCATGCTTTCTCCCTTGCTCTGCTTGGCTGGACCGTACTTCCTTTTCTGTCCTTCACTCAATCCAGGAAAAGTTGTGTATCTTACTGTTGCATCTTCTTTGGATCTGGCATGGGCCCGTATGTAGAAAGTGAGGAAGCATAGAACAGACTTGGAAACCTGGCTGGGTGCGGACAGGATTGGCGTGAGAAGACACTCCGCTCATGGTGCCCTTGGCTGTGTCTGAAGTTTGCATCCTTTTGTGCATCCCAGGGCCACAGACCAGCCTCTCTCCTGGGCTGCAGTTTCTGCCCAGCCACACTGCCTTTGTGTAGTGAAGAGAGACAATTTTATTGTGTAGAGACTGGTTTGTTGTGTGGAAAATGTCAGTGTGTTGTGTGGGGAGACGGTGGTGTGTCATAGGGGAAGGTGCGTGCGCACTCAGGGTACAATGAGGAGAATGTTGGGCAGAGGTCTGCACTTCACCTCCAGGCACTGGGCCCATGGTCCTTTGGAAGAAGCCCTGAGGAAAGTAAGGCAGGCCTCAAGAGTTTTTTTGGAACATCCAGGAGACATATAGCTGCCAGGCTGTCTGTCTTCTTCCAGCTCCTGCCAGTCCCTCACCCAAGCTCTGACCGAGCAGCCTCTCAGTCCTGCCAGTTGCTAGGCTGGTTCTGTCATTGGAGTGGTTTTATGTTGAACTGTGAAGCAAGTGGAAATTATCCTAACAGTGGATTGTTCTGAAGGAACCGTTGCTGTTCTGAGTTTACACTCACCTCTGGTCATACCCATTGGGACCAGGACATACAGGGAAACTCCACTTAGACCACTTGCCCCCCTCCTCGAGAGCCCCATCCCTCCCCTTCACAGGCTTCTCATGATTTCCAGGTCAGTTTACAACGTCCTCACACTAACTGTCCTCCTCCATCCCGGACCCAGAAGAACCAGTTTGCTCTCTCCTTGCTAGGCAGGTGCTGGATTGGTGAGCACCGTATTCAGGAGAGCCTTCCCCAAAATGCCCAGGAGCACCCCACCAGCAGTGGGTGGGAAGCTTAGGCAGAGTTCCCTGTTGGCAGGAGTGGGTGCGTGTCAGGGTGGCTCAGGTGAAGAGAGGCAGTCCCTGTCATGGTCCGTGACTGTTCTTGACTGAATTGTGGAACACAGCTAAGGGGACCTGAGTATGCGGGACCCAGACACACCCACTGCAAGCCTGAGGCTGCAGGACTGTCCCTGTTCCCCCACCAAGTCCTAGGGAGGATGAAGCTCACAGAAGCCCCCGCAGTGCCCTGCCTCCGCCTCAGTGTGCCTGCGCACAGCACTGCCTGTGGTGTGTGTCCCACTTCCTGTTCTACTGCTTGCCATGTCCTCGATGGCTCCCAAGGCCCTGTCCTGTGCAGGGTGCCAGGCTCAGGTGTGTGTTTCTGGGTGATTCCAAAGAGACAAGCTAAGGACCCTCTTTCCAGGGAGTGGGCTTTATCCAGGCCTGAGACGCAGGCGGAACATGTTGTAAAGAGAGAGCTCTGTCTCTCTGGGCATTTGCTCATCTTCCATGCCTTGGGCATCTGCTCCCAGATTCTATCACACACTCTTGGGCCTTGAGCTTCAACAGAATTTCCTGAGAGCCATGGGGAGGGTCCTCCTCACAAGGAACACTCCTGCAGCTGTCCTAGTAAGCAATTCCCTACACATCTATCTGCCCTTCCTGGTCTCTGCTCTGGGAATCCCTCCAGAACACAGTGATTTTCCATCCTCTGGCCTCCAGAGTGATGGAGCTGCAGGTGAGATGTATCCAGGCAGTGTGGCTCTTAACTCTGTTTTGTTTTTTGTTTGTTTGTTTGTTTTTTCATTCCATTTGCTGCTCACTCTGCTCCCTGCAAGGGACTATGTCCTTCTCTCCACCTGTGATACAGTGAAGAATTGGGGAAAGTCTGCATCGTGTCCCCACCATAACATCCCTGTCCTATAGCCATATGGCCTGGGCTGTGTCTCTTTTGACACAGGAAGATTGAAACCCTAGAGCCTGGGGTTCAGGAAGAAAGGGATTTTCCCAGGAGTCCAGCATTCAAGGGGACACCCGGGGGATGGCAGTACTACCCAGAAAGGTTTGATAGAGCAGCCTCAGCCTGTTCCTTGCATTGGGCCCACAGATAAACCAGGAGACTTTGGGGTTCTACCACAGGACTGAAGACACAGAGCCATGGTATTGTCTTGTGACAAGGGACAGCTTGGAGCCCCCCCTCCCCGGACACCAGGCACACTTTCTCTCAGCAGAGAAATGTCTTTCTTTTTTTTTTTGGTTTTGTTTGGGCCACACCCGTTTGACGCTCAGGGGTTACTCCTGGTTATGTGCTCAGAAATTGCCCCTGGCTTGGGGGGACCATATGGGACGCCGGGGATCGAACCGCGGTCCTTCCTTGGCTAGCGCTTGCAAGGCAGACTACCTTACCTCCAGCGCCACCTACCCGGCCCCGAGAAATGTCTTTCTGATTTGACTTTATGTTCCTTTAAGGTCCTGTCTGGAAAGGTTGCTTGTTTGTAGACATAAGACACTGGTTGTGGGGCCAGAGAGATAGCATGGAGGTAAGGTGTTTGCCTTGCATGCAGAAGGACAGTGGTTCGAATCCCAGCAACCCATATGGTCCGAGCCTGCCAGGAGCAATTTCTGAACATAGAGCCAGGAGTAACCCCTGAGCGCTGCCAGGTGTGACCCAAAAAAAACCCCAAAACAAAACAAAAAAAGACACTGGTTGTACTTTTGCCCCTTTCTGCCAGGATGCCCAAACCAGGTCACCCTTCCAGGCAAGGCATCTAACTCTCCCTGTGGGTTGCACTCTGGCCTTCGTTCCCTCTCCCTGACAAGCTCACTGAAGAGCAAGAAACTCGGGTTGAACCAGTGGAACACAAGGTATCTACATTCAGGACTCTAGACACCACACCAAGTGCTATCAGTTTGGACGTTTATCTTTATTTTCTTTTTTGGGGCCCCCAAGTAATGCTTAAGGAGTCAAGGGCCCCACTGGCAAATCTCTGTGGTGCTTGAGCCTGGCAGTGCCAGGGATGCCATGGCAACTCCCAGTGGTGCTAAGGGGACCAGGAGGTGCCGGGAATTGAACCCATTTTATTCTTTCTGGGCCTTTCCAAGCTTCTGTTAATGCCTGGTTATTAGAGTGGGATCCTCCAGGGAAGACAGAGATGAGCACACAAAATCAGACCCAAACAGGGAGAGAGATGTGTATGCCATAAGTGATGTGTTGTGTGACTGCATGTTACGTGTGTGTGTGTGTGAGAGAGAGAGAGAGAGAGAGAGAGAGAGAGAGAGAGAGAGAGAGAGAGGAGAGAGAGAGAGAGAGAGAGAGAGAGAGATATGTTGGGACTGTACACAACAGTGCTGGAGGATGCATCCTGGCTCAGTGTTAGGGGACCGTCCTGGGGACTAAACCTGGGTGTCCGGCATGCAAAGCTCACTGCTGTCTCATAGCTCTTGCAAAGATCTTTGTTTTTGTTTTTTGGGGGTCCACACCCGGCGGTGCCTAGGGTTACTCCTGGCTCTGTGCTCAGAAGTCGCTTCTGGCAGGATCAGGGACCATATAATGCCAGGATTCGAATTGGGGTTCATCCTGTGTGGGCTGCATGCAAAGCAGATGCCTTATCGCTGTGCTTTCACTCCGGCCCCTCCAAGATATTTTTGTTTGTTTTTTAAACGAGGGCAGTAGCTCTTTCCTTGACTGCTTTACAAAGATGTTCAAGGGGATATATCTTAGGTCTGGTGGGAAACTCTTAAACAGGACACCACAGACATACAGAAAATAAAAGAAAAACTAAGTTAGGTCTGGGAGGAAAATCTAGCTGGTGAGGTACTTGCACAGGGCCAGGGTCCTGTGCAATCCCGGCTGCTCTGTGTTCACCTGGATTCAATGGTCAAGATGCCGATTGGATAGCCAGAGGGGCAGTAATATGCCTGTCAGAGCAGACACTGGGATATGTCAAGGCCCTGCATGAGCTGCCTGGTCACTGTGTGCCCTAACCAGCATCTCCCCCAGACACCCTCCCGGATGTCAATTCAGCTGACCTAAACACAGTTCTCTTTGTGAAGGATGTGGTTAGGTACCCCAGCTCGAGACTAGGCTCCGAGAGCCCTGCCTGAACACTGAGTTCTGACAGAGACCTGCCTGAGCACTGGGCTCTGAGGACATCCAGGTGGCACCTGAAGAATTGGGGACCAAAGGAAAACAGTAAAAAGGCAGGTCTCGGGTCTTAAGGTTTCAAGATCAAGTTTGGGAAAGACGAAGCTGCAGAGTATGGAGCTCCGAGTCACAGTACATGTGACCAGGTTTCCCTGTCTCTGAATCAGATCATGCTCTGACTTGTGCAGTGATGCTGTCCTTCCGGAATGTTTTCTGTACATGTCTGCATGTTTGTTTAATTGTGGGAAGGGGAACTCTAGGCTGCGTCTCCCGGGGACAAGCCAGGACTAGAAGGCCGTTTAGCACGGCCAGGATGCTGGGTTTAGAGCCAGCCAACCTCTGATATTGCTGAGAATGAAGCTCGACCCTCTCAGTCCTATGTCTCTGGGGTTCTCTGCCCTTCAGTCCTATAGCCCTTTGCTTGTACCTCACACTGTGGCAAGACCTGGACCCCAGCTTGGCTGGCACTGCTGACTCAGAGGCACAGCCTGTGACCTGGAACCAAGGTGTGACTGGAGAGTTTTTCTTTCTCACTACCTGTGAGGAAGCTTTGGGCAGTGCCATTGGTGGTGGGTATGTTATATGGGAGGAGACATACTGCTGACCCACCTATGTATGAAGGACTAGAACCCACCCATCACATTCTGCTCAGATGCCACCACATAGACCTCTGCCTCAGATCCAGTCTGGCCCTCTGTCTCTGACACTGATCTGCTCAGTTAAGTGGAAGCTGTGGGGGCCACACTCTTGGCCTGCCAACCACCTCTCCACCTGTCTGGGCCTCAATCCCTGCCCATAAATCTACCAGTCAACACCACTCATCAAGGTGTCTCACTTAAATGTTGCTCTGTGCACCACGAACAACATAAGTTCCTCTGACTGCCGCTGCGGCTGGCATCAGTGGCTTCTTGTGTGACAGGTGTGGTTTGCATGTGTTTTCTCTGAGGTGCCCAAGGCTGAGTGAGGGAGTTGCAGCCAAAGTGTCTTTACAGACAGCCTGTGGCCACATATATGGATGGAGGAGCTGTCAACCTGCTCAGAGGTGGGCCAGAGGTGGAACTGAGCAGGCAGGTGGTGGGTAACCAGCCCTACCCTGCAGGTTGTTTTGTTAGAATGTAAAATCCAAGTGTTCTTTCTGGTTTTGGCACCTGGAAGACACTTTATTCGCTCACTTTAATACCTTTGCTTCTTTGTCAGAGAACAGCTATTTGGTGGGTCTGTGTGCAGACTCCCTGCTCTGTCTGACCATGCATCTCCCCCCTCACTAGCTCCATCTGATGGCTGTGGCTCTAGTGGATTTGGAGCCACACCCATCGATGGTGATAGTCAAGACTCACATGCTCTTGACTCATGCTCAGATCACACCGATTAGTGCTCAGGGAGCCAGTTGGACCATATGCAGTGCTGGGGATTGATGCCAAGACCGCCTGTGAGGCAGGCACCATCCCCCCAGTAATAGCTTTCTGGCTCCTCCAGAGTCTTGAGGTGGGTATTGTCGGTCTTATCATTGAGCTCCAATGTGGGGTTGTCTGTTATCTGTGCTGTTTCCTCTCAGTATGAAGTTAGAATCCATTTGTCAATATTCACAAAATAAAATACACTAAGGGAACAATTTATTTTGCACACAGTTTGTATATCTTAGAACTGGGGATCCTTGGGGCTGGCTACTCCCATACTCCCAGCACCAGAAGTGCTCAGGACCATGGAGTGCCCAGCATCGAACTGGCATGGGCGGCATGCAAAGCAAGCTTCCTTAACTCCTGTCCTCTCTTTGGCTCACCTTTTATATTTGTAAATTTTTTGCTTAGTCATAGGTAGGCGGCTTTGGTGGGGGAGTGTTGAGGAGTGCTCATTTTAATTACTCAGGTTCTCTTTTAAGGTTAATTTGCAATATTTTATATATGGTTTTAGGTCATGCCCACCTGTGCTTAATGCTTACTCCTGGGGGAGGACTCAGGAACTTGGGAGATCAGATGCAGTGCTGGGAACCCAGCCCAGTCTGCTGTATGTAAAGCAAGCACCCTCCCCTCTGGGCCGTCTTCTCTGGCATTGATTTATCATGTTATAATGTTGATTTCTAATTAACTTTTCCTGTCAAGCTTTTGGTAATTGCTAAACAATGACTTGCATCAGGTGCAGAGTAGCTCTCTAGGTAGATGAGCCGGGGACATGTCTTTGCTTCTACATGTTCCAGATTGTTTCAGATTAAATTTTTTTGTTTGTTTGTTTGTTTTGGTGGGGGGGGGGTCACACCCGGCAGCGCTCAGGGGTTACTCCTGGCTCTGCACTGATCACTCCTGGAAGGCTCATGGGACCATATGGGATGCTGGGATTCAAACCACCGTCCTTCTGCATGCAAGGCAAACACACTACCTTCATGCTATCTCTCCAATCCCAGACTAAATTTTTGCTTTTGTTTTTGTTTTTGATTTTTTTTTGGGGGGGTCACATCCGGCAGCACTCAGGCATTACTCCTGGCTCTATACTCAGAAATCGCTCCTGGCAGGCTCGTGGGACCATATGGGATGCCGAGATTTGAACCACCGTCCTTCTGCATGCAAAGCAAATGCCTTAACTCCATTCTATCTCTCTGGTCCCCAGACTAAATTTTTTTTAAGTCTAACTTTGACCCTTTCTCAGTAGCCTGTCCCACAGGCCCTTTCTTCTCAGGACAGGTGGCCTCAGCAGCTCCTGTTTGCATTGACACTCAGTGTCAGCTTATGTTCGTGGTGCCAGCTGGTGTGTTCATCGGGGTAGTGTTAACTGGTGTCAGCTTGTCTTCATAGTGACAGTGTCATCTGGTGTTTGTGGTGACAGTGTCAGCTCATGTTCATGGTATCAGCTCATGTTAGCATCTGTCAGCCCACAACTACCTTCAGTGCACACTCAGGGAGACACAGCTGGGCCCAACAGTGGCCTCTGGAGACATGCTCTGGACTCCCCCCCCAATCCCCAATGTATATAGGCTTTAGTTCCTGGAGCCCTCGGTGCCTCTGCGCCTCTGGGCTCCTGTGGGCATAGTTCTGGGACTTCCAGGGGCTCTGTCCTGAGGGAGGTCTGGGAGCTTTGGATTTGAAGGATCTGGAGAGACATCACAAATCCAGGGGCAGACAAGGAAATAAAATTGTATTTAAGTTTGTAATAGAAGCTGAGAAGTGCTTAGAAAGGTGGAACTCTTGGGGCCAGAGAGATAGTACTGCAGGTAGGGGCATTTGCCTTACACATAGCCAACCCAGGCTCAATCCCCATCATCCCATATGGTCCCCCAAGCCAGCCAGGAGTGATCCCTGAATGCAGAGCAAGGAGTAATCCCTGAGAGCTGCCGGGTGTGTCCTCAAAACCAAAAAAAAAAAAAAAAAAAAAGGAGGAAATATGGAACTCCCTTCTTGTTGACTATGGAAAATTTAAGCTCAAGCTCCTTGTTAAAGAAGCTGTGACATTTTTGCTCCTGGTAAAGGTTTTTTTATTTTCAGACCAAAGTTGGAATCTTAGGAATGGGACATTCTTTAGAATTCTATTTCTGACAGTGTCTAATCAAGCCCACATGCCGTGGTTTCTGTGTGAACAGGAGAGACATGGCTCCTGGTCCAGCCTATGCCCCGCCCTGCTTCCTGGCTAAGATCATGTTCACCCAATGGATGATGGGGCAGCTTTTCACTGTGGTTTCTGCCCCAGGGAGGAGTGAGCAGGGTTAGCTGAGCACACTGAGCTCCCCCATTGCTCTTTGCGCTGATTTCTTCACTGTCCAGCATGCACTTAAGAGGCCTGTTGTTAGATCTAGTGGTTTCTGGTGTTCAACCTTTTATTTCCAGTCATCCTACGTAGTTCTATTCTTTTGAGCACACATGCCCAGTGGTTCTTCAGAGACCATATGCAGTCCCAGGAATGAGATCCAGGTTGGCCATGTGCAAGGCTAGTGTCCCCTGGTGGTTCTGTTCTTTATTAAGAGTGGTATTCCAGTTCACAACCATAACTGTAGGACTCACAGTTTTGGCTTCATGTCTGTTGGTGAGTAAATGTAATTTAAGTTTTTTTTTGTTTTTGTTTTTGTTTTTTGTTTTGTTTTTGGGCCACACCCGGCGTTGCTCAGGGGTTACTCCTGGCTGTCTGCTCAGAAATAGCTCCTGGCAGGCACGGGGGACCATATGGGACACCGGGATTCGAACCAACCACCTTTGGTCCTGGATCGGCTGCTTGCAAGGCAAACGCCGCTGTGCTATCTCTCCGGGCCCATAATTGAAGTTTTTATTAATTTATACAGTCATTCTTTATCTCCCAGAGCTTTTATCATTGGGTAATGTTTTGTCTGATGTTATGAAGTCACTCCTTTCACTTTGGTTACAGTTAAATGGAACATCCTTTCCCTCCTCTGTTTCAACCCCACCTTCGTTAGAGCAGATTGGGATCAGGCTACAGGTTCACATGGATGAAATGTAGGATTATCATGCTATCCACTGGAGTGCTACAGCTTGTGTATTTAACACCTCCAGTTGATTGAACAGCTCCAACTCTATCTACAGACCCAGATTTAAGCACATTCTCTCCCTTCCTCTCCCTCTGTCCCACCCCCTCCCTGCCTATTTACCAATCTTGCTACTTTATGCCCAGGTTGCTTATAGACTAAAATACCCAGCTGCCATAACTGTTATTCCTCAATTTGTGTTGCCTGAAATTTCTGCCTCCTACTTATTTCTGTTGTTTCATTGGATTAGGGTACCAGCCAATCAAATTGCATAGGAGAAACTAATGGAGCAGGCTTAGATTGTCCAGCCCCTCCATCATTTACACTTACTTGGTCTTTGTTTCTTCCTGATAAGATTCCCCAGTCCCTTTACTCCCTCTGTAGTTCTGTGAGTTTCTTTATAAAGGGCATAGGTTAGTTCTGAGTTCTCAGGCAATCTTTTCTTTGGTAGAGTGGGGCCCCATACCTGGAGATGTTCAGGGGTTACTCCAGACTCTGCACTCAGAAATTAGTGGACCGGGGGGCCGGAGAGATAGCATGGAGGTAAGGCGTTTGCCTTTCATGCAGGAGGTCATCGGTTCGAATCCCGGCGCCCCATATGGTCCCCCGTGCCTGCCAGGAGCAATTTCTGAGCCTGGAGCCAGGAAAAACCCCTGAGCGCTGCCGGGTGTGACCCAAAAAATCAAAAAAAAAAAAAAAAAGAAATTAGTGGACCGGAGAGATAGCATGGAGGTAGGGCATTTGCCTTCCATGCAGAAGGACGGTGGTTTGAATCCCGGCATATGGTCCCCATATGAGCCTGCCAGGAGTGATTTCTGAGTGCAGAGTCAGGAGTAATGCCTGAGTGCTGCCAGGTGTGACCCCCCCCCCCCAAAAGAAAAAGAAAAAGAAATTAGTAATGGCAGTACTCAGGGGACCATATGGGATACCAAGGATCAAACCTAAGGCCAGCTGTAAGGCGAATACTCTATCCACTGTACTATCACTCTGGCCCTTTCATGTTCGGTTATTAGAGAGCTTGTCCTACACATTTAATATAATTACTGAGGAGTGATTTTCTGTATTTCTTTGGCCTTTTTATCTCCTCATTTTATTAATTCCTATTGTGTTTAGTTGATCATTTGTATTAAATCCAGTGTTTAAGTTCCTAATAATATCTTGCATACATTCTATAACACTTTTTTTCTTTTTCTTTTCTTTTCTTTTTTTGTTTTTGTTTTTGTTTTTGGGCCACACCTGATGATGCCCAGGGGTTGCTCCTCGCTATGCGCTCAGAAATTGCTCCTGATTTCTGAGGCGAACCATAGGGGACACCGGGAGTGAACCAGGATTCGTCCTAGATTAGTGCATAGCAAAGCAAATGCCGTACTGCCTGTGCCACCACTCTGGCCCCTATATTCTATATAGCACTTTTATAGTTACCAGGAGACTTACATTAAACTCCAACATTACAGCACTACTTTGAATTCATGCCAATTTAACCTCAGTAACATTAAAAACTTTTTCTACTTACCTCTGATATCAGAGAATTACATTTTTGCCCAAAATGTTGAATAATTCTTTCAAAAGCATCATTTCTCTCTTTGAAATACATTCTTGTAGGGGCCACACCTGGCAATGCTGGGGCCTCATACACAAACGGCAGGTGCTACAACCAAGCCAGTACTGGCCTGCGTTGATCTCAAGTTATATAAAGAACAAGTTCGACTTTAAGTGCTAAGTTTATAATACTCGTTTTATCCTAGCAGCGGGTTTTTCCGTAATTTCACTTAAAATCATGTAGAAAGGGGCCAGAGAGATAGCATGGAGGTAAAGCATTTGCCTTGCATGCGGAAGGTCGGTGGTTCGAATCCCGGCATCCTATATGGTCCTCTGAACCTGCCAGGAGCGATTTCTGAGCTCAGAGCCAGGAGTAACCCCTGAGCACTGCCAGGTGTGACCCAAAAACCAAAAAAAAAAAAAAAAAGTGTAGAAAGCAAAACCATTGCAAACCAATCCTGCACAGCACTAGCTTTCCACAGTTTGTGTGTTCCCTTTTGAGATCTTTCCATTTGGCCCTGGCAGGCTCCTGTGAGTACTTTCTGCAGGACAGATCTAATGATGAAAAACAGCTTTTGCTAATCTGGGAATATCTTGATTTCTCGCTCAATATTCAGTTTTACTGGATACAGGGTTTTTGATTGAATAATTGACTTTCACAATTTGAGTATTTTGGCATTGTCCTCCAAAGTTTCTGATGAGAGAACTACTGATCACAAAGAAAGGGGAGGGGGAGGAAAGGAAAAAGAAAAAAAAAGAAAAAAAGGTGCAGGGCAGTAAGGGATAATGCACTTGCTGTGCACACGGCCAGCCTGGGTTCAATCCCCAGCACCACATATGGTGGCCTGAGCACCACTGGCTGTGGCCAGAAAAACAGAGGGAGAGACATGTTGGCCATTCGATTGTTCTTGTATATGATGACTCAGTTCCTCTTGCTATTTGTCCTTGAAAAGTCCTAATGTGTGTCCTGGTATAGACCTCCAAGTTTGCTTTTAGTCATGCCTTTCAGCAGATTTATGGAATTTTCCAACTCTGCCCTTCTGTTCCACATACACTATCCTGGTTCTGGCAATGCGGTCCCTTAGACATGCTTCCCTTCCACCCTGAGTTGATACTCTCCATCTTAACTTCAAGATCTTTTCCCCAAGTTTTACCGCCACCTTCTGGAACATATCTCGAATCACTCCAGGGGACAGTGGATGCTGGAGCTGGACAGTCATTCACCAACAACCGCCAACAACAGTTGGTTCCCTTTCAGGGTTTCTCATTGTGTCCTGCTATTGTCTGGAGTTTTTCTTTTTTTTTTTTTTTTTGGTTTTTGGTTTTTGGGCCACACCCAGTAACGCTCAGGGGTTACTCCTGGCTACGCGCTCAGAAGTTGCTCCTGGCTTGGGGGACCATATGGGACACCGGGGGATCGAACCGCGGTCCGTCCAAGGCTAGCGCAGGCAAGGCAGGCACCTTACCTTTAGCGCCACCGCCCGGCCCTGTCTGGAGTTTTTCTACTTCTTCCTCCATTTCTGTTTTCTTCAGTTGTCTGCCCCCAGAATTTGTTCGGGGACAGTTTGGTGTTCAGTTAACTGTGCACAGCTCTGGGGTTCTCTGGGGGTGTGGTCTTGTTTCAAATGTTTCCACACTAAGGGCCAGTGAGGTGTACACTGAGTCTTACTCATGTGTTCGAAGATCCAGGTTTGTGTAATGACTGAATGCATGTGGGGAAGAGGGAAACATGGAAGGAGGGTTGTAGCCCCCTTGCACTCAGGAGAACACAGGGCCTGCAGGACTAGCAGCTGCAGCGTGGCTGGACCCTTGGAGTCGAGGCAGATGGAGCCTATGTCTCTGTTCTGCCCAATTCCCTGAAACCACAGGCACTGATAAAAACTGGGCTGTTAGGGCCCGGAGAGATAGCACAGCGGTGTTTGCCTTGCAAGCAGCTAATCCAGGACCAAAGGTGGTTGGTTCGAATCCCGGTGTCCCATATGGTCCCCCGTGCCTGCCAGGAGCTATTTCTGAGCAGACAGCCAGGAGTAACCCCTGAGCAACACCGGTGAGACCCAAAAACCAAAAAAAAACAAAAACAAAAAACAAAAAAAAAAAACTGGGCTGTTAGGGCCGAAGAGATAGCATGGAGGTAGGGTGTTTGCCTTGCATGCAGAAGGACAGCGGTTCAAATCCCGGCATCCCATATGGTCCCCTGAGCGCTGCCGGGTGTGACTCAAAAAACAAAAAACAAAAAAAAAGACTGGGCTGTTGCTGTTTCCATTGCTGTCTCTTGTTCCCAAATCAACCTGTGGGTCAGTTCCAAACCTCTGGAACTGCTATTTGGAGGCTGAGGACACTGTCACCCAGCAGTCACCCCAGAAGCATGTGTGCCATTCTGGGCTCAGAGCCCGTTTGAGCGCCCTGGAATGCCCGCCGGGAAGGTGTGGTCCAGAGCCCAGAGACCCAGAGACCTAGAGACTCAAGAGTCCTAGAGACCCAGAGACCTAGAGATTCAGAGACCCGGAGACCCAGAGCCATAGACCCAGGGACCCAGAGCCTAGAGACCCAGAGACCTAGAGACTCGGAAACCCAAGGACTACACAGACCCAGACACTCAGAGACCTAGAGACCAGACACCCAGAGGGGACCCAGAGACCCGGGCCCAGCTAGGCCAGCCACCCCATGGGCGGGCCGGGCAGGCTGGGCGGGAGGCGGCGGTGCCCCTGTCCCCTGCACCCTGCTCATTCCGTCCCGTTCCGTTCCGTTGCAGAGGAGGCCGAGAGCGGGGTCTTCGCGGCGGGCGGCTCGCTGTCCCGGCGGCGGCGCGCGCTGGCACTGCGGGAGGAGGCGCCGCGCCGCCAGCTGCACATCGGGCTGCCGCGCGACTTCCGGCCCGTGTCGTCCATCATCGACGTGGACCTGCTGCCCGAGACGCACCGGCGCGTGCGGCTGTATCGGCACGGCTGCCCGCGGCCGCTGGGCTTCTACATCCGCGACGGCGCGAGCGTGCGCGTGGCGCCGCAGGGCCTGGAGAAGGTGCCGGGCATCTTCATCTCGCGCCTGGTGCCCGGCGGGCTGGCCGAGAGCACGGGGCTGCTGGCCGTGGACGACGAGGTGCTGGAGGTGAACGGCATCGAGGTGGCGGGCAAGACGCTGGACCAGGTCACGGACATGATGATCGCCAACAGCCACAACCTCATCGTCACCGTCAAGCCGGCCAACCAGCGCAACAACGTGGTGCGCGCGCGGGGCTCGGGGGGCTCGGCCCGCTCCGGCTCCTCCTCCGACGGCCGCCTCAGCCTGCCCGCGCCCGCCGCCTCCGCGCCCGCCGAGGACCCCGAGAGCGACGACGAGCCCGACGTGGTGCTGGAGGGCGCGCTGGGGCCGCGGGCGGGCCTGGCGCTCAACGGGCTGGCGGGCTCGGGGCGCGCGGGCGGACCCGGCCCTGGCCACGGCACCAGCGTCCAGCGGCTGCTCAGCTCGCTGCGCGCCGACCCCCGGCACAGCCTGGCACTGCCGCCCGGGGACGTGGAGGAGCACGGCCCGGCCGTCACGCTCTAGCGCCCTCCTCGCCCGGTTCCCGCGGACGGATGGACGGACCGACAGGCGGACAGACGGATGCAGTGCTTCCTGCGGCCCCTGCAGCCAGGCCCGCTCGAGCGCAGGGCACGCACGCTTTGGAAGAATTCCAAACGCTCCACTCTTCAGTGAAGCTTTAAAATTGCCTTTATATGGTGGGTTTTCGTGGTCGCAGCTGAACCGGGGCCCCTCGCAACTGGAGGACGGAGGACTCGGGGTGGCCTTCGCGGTCCTTATTTGGAACAGATCCCCGGCTCTGAACAGTCAGCCCTTTCTGGGCCACTTCTCCGAGGTTTTAGCATTATTCACACTGTAGAGGTTTTAAACGTCTCATCATGTTGCATCCGTCCGTTTGTCCATGAATTACGTGTCTGAGGATCTATCTGATCGTGCAGAGGAGAGAACGTTGCACGTCAGCATGCCTTCGAGCTATCCCTGGCCGCACCGGGTCGCTCTCTGCTGGCCCGGCTCCGGCCACTGTCCCCACGTCCCTGTGGGTGAGCGGTCCCTGCTGGCCAGCGGCAGAACTGTGCTGAATCTGCTCTGCGAGTCAGACTGACAGGAGAGGACTGGGTTCACTTTCCCAAAACTTAAGTTCCTTAAGAGAAAAGCCGATTGATTTTCCTTTGCAAACTATTTATTGAGGGCAGTTACTTTAGGGAGCAGATGAGGCTTTCTGCACCCGTGTTCAGTTTCCCTATGTGAACACCACAAGCTGGTCATTCTTTCCCCCTGACTGGAGAAGCGTCCCCCTTTTCCTTTTCCCTGAGGTTCTGGATGAGGGTTCAGACCCTTGCCTGGGAGGCATAGATGAGATCCATGCCTGTTGCTGTTACTAAATTATAGCTGGTCAGTTATTGTCAAGAAGAAAAACTCTATTTCTTACCATGTCTTTCTTAAGTTGTTCAGCAAATGTGAAAATTTTTAAAGACAAAAAAAGAGGCTTTATACTGAGATTTGTGTCCAAGTCATAATTTTAGGAGTTGTCAAATGCTTAAAAACAGCTGCCGGAGTGTATTTTTCTACCCAGGTCTATACTTTTTGTCATTTTCTTCTTTCAAAGAACAAAACCAAAATATGTCATATCACCTATTAAAGTTTTCTTGATTTTATATATTAAAAGAATAAAAATTTTTTGCTTATAATGGTTCTTTTTTGCTTATGTTTTCATGATGAAAAGAGGACGCCCCTGCATAGGCTGTGCCACTCAGTCCTGCACACTTCCCTGGCTGTGACTGCTGACTGGCAAGGTGCACAGCTTCTTGTTGTGGAGGTATTTTGTATCAGCACACAGCAGGAGGTGTGTGCCCGGGTACACTGTGCATCCCAGCCTGACCAGAAACAGGCCAGCCCCTGTTCTGGCCTGAAGATGTGCCCTACCCCTCTGGATTCTCAAGGCATCATCAGGTGCTGGCAAAGAGCAGCCTACTTATATGGCAGGGAACACTATCAACGGCACCACAGGCACAGACCTCAGGGTACCACTGTCTCATGGGCTCACACATGGAGCCATGCTGGGCACGCTGGCCACCCTAGCAGAATCCCTCAGTGATGGTTACCCTGTTCACAGCAACTCAGCAATAGCCTAAAGCCACAGCTTCCTCCATTTCCAGCCACCAAAGCTCTACAAGAGTGACGGTCCATGGGCATGCTCTGCATGTCTGCACACATGCTCCTTATCAGGCTGGTCCCTGGGTCCATTAGCCATCGCCAGACAATGAATGAGCTATCAGAAGTCACTCCCAGCACCACTGCAAGAAACACAGGAATATCACCCCTGGCCCCTGAACCCTCGCTGTCCTCCATCTCAACGCCTGTCTCCTCCATCTGACTCCTCACTGTCTTCTCCATCTGAATATCTGTCTCCTCCATCTGAACCCACATTGTATATTTTATCTGAACTGTCACCCCTGTATCCACTGCCATTAGCCCTCACATCACTGCCTCAGCAAAATGCCACAGCTCACGAGGTTACTGGTAGAAACAATATGTCCTGATGGGACCCTCATGTTCCCAATAAGAAGCACTTTCACTGAGTTTGTTTCTGACTCTTTGCCCTGCCCACCCAAACCCATCCCTGCCACTGCCACTGCTTCATTCTCCAGAATATGTTCTGGCAAAACTCAGGGTTCATTCTGTCCTCTAACTTAACCTCATCACAAGAAATCAAATTAAGTTGCCTTTCAAACCTGTACAAACTCAAAAGGTTCATATATTTTTCTACTACTATGCACCCCACATAGTCCTTCATCAACCTTGAACAATTTATTAGTAACTAATTAAATAAGAAGTTTTTTGAAAAATCTACTAACCAATTCTAGATTAAAAACTTCCCACAGGGGCCTGAGAGATAGCACAGCGGTAAAGCATTTGCCTTGCACACAGCCAACCCAGGACCGATGGTGGTTCGATTCCCAGCATCCCGTATGGATGGGGTGATTTCTGAGCGCAGTCAGGAGTAACCTCTGAGCTTCTCCAGGTATGACCAAAAACCAAAAATAAATAAAAACTTCCCACTGATTTCTGACCCAGAAGACACAATGAAGTTCCCTTTAATGCACTGACCTTCATTCAGCTTATCCACATCTGACTCCTTGCACTACCCTCATCGGTCACTTTGAGCATGGCCTCCTGTCCTGGAGATGACTAAAGCCTCCTGCCCTTTTTAGTTCCTGTCCCTTCAGCCATGTGACCGTACTCCGAGATGAGAAAGACCTTACATAAGGAAGAGGCTGAAGAAGCACTGTTGGTACTGAACCCCATGAGAAGCATCATCAGCGGGCACAATCAACACCAGTTCAATTTGGGGAGGTTTCCCCTTAAAGGAAATGGTTCCCATCACACATTCCACTCAGCCTGAGCAAAGTCTACTCTGCATTGCGAGGGTGCAGAACTGCCACAGGCTCTGGGATCCCCAGCTGTGCCCAGCCTGGCAGTGGCTCGCCCGTGTGGCTTCTGTCTCAGTAGCAGTAAACATGCCCATCACAGTCCAAAAGTGTCTAAAGTAACTCATACAGGCACAAGGCGAGGAGAGACCAAAGTGGTAGCACAGTGACAGGGTGTTTGCCTTGCATGCAGCTGATCCAGGATGGATGCAAGTTCCATCTCCGGCATCCCATATGACGAAAAGCCAGGTATAACTCCTGAGCATTGCCACTGGGTGTGGCCCCCAAAAAACAAAAACAAACAAACAAAAAAAAGTGGGAGGAAATTGAACAATTCTTCCTTCTGGGGCCGGAGTGACAGCACAGCAGATAGGACATTGCATGCAGCCAACTCGGGACCAACTGGGTTTGATCCTTGGCATCCCATATGATCCCCAAGCCTGCCAGGAGCAGTTTCTGAGCACAGAGCCAGGAGTAACCAACCACTCAATGCTACCAGGACTGACTCAAAACTCCCCCAAAAATATTCTCCCTTCTGTTCGCCAAGTTTTTTTTAATTTCTCCCATAACTATTAATTATTTAATAAACAAAATAATCCCCTGGGGCCTGGAGAGAGTTCTATGGACTGAATATGAGCTTTAGCTGTGGAAGGCCCCAGGTGTGATCCCCTAGCACTACATGACCCCTGAACACTGCTGCAGAGCTGGAAGTAATCCTGAGCATCTCTAGGTGTAGCCCCAAAACAGAGTAAGAATAATGCTGATCTAGGCCAGAAAGATAACACAGTGGTTACAGCATTGCCTTCCATGCACCTGACCCAGGGTCGATACCTGAATCCTTATTGTTCCATGAGCAGCAGCACCAGGGGTCACTCCTGACCACAGAATCAAGAATAACCCTGAGCATTTCTAGGTGTGGCCCAATTTGCTGTCCCCTCAAAAGACTGGTCACTTTTTTTTTTGTTTTGGTTTTTGGTTTTTGGGCCACACCAGTGTTCAGGAATTATTCCTGGCTATGCACTCAGAAATCGTTCCTGACTTGAGGGACCATATGGGATGCCAGGGATCAAACCGAGGTCTGTCCTGGATCAGCTGCATGCAAGGCAAATGCCTTACCATTGCACTATTGCTCTGGCCCCTGATTACCCTTCTGAAATAATAAAAATCATCAGCCACTGGACCAGGGAGATGATGCAAAGGCTAGAATGTATAGCTGGATCTCTGGCACCATCTGGGTCACAAATACGATGTGAGCACTTTACTAGGAGTCACTCCAACCCTGCTGAGTGTAGCCAAATCATCCACCAATAGCCACTAAAGCAGTGGATAAACAGAAGCACAAACCTTTAGGGCCAGGACAATAGTACAGAGTGAGTAGAGTCAGCCATGCACATGGTCAACCACGACTCGATCCCCAGCACTCCATTTGGCCCCTGTTCCCCACCAGCAGTCATTCTTGAGTGCAAAGCCAGGGGTAAAGACTGAGCACCACTAGGTGTGTCCCAAAAACTTTTAAAAATGCACAAGCCTTCAATGTTCATTCCTACATTCTTCCTACAATAGACCAAGAGCCTTAACTGCTAACTAGTTGACAATCAAGCCCTTTAACCGCAGTAATAACTGTCTCAATACTCATTTCATCTAAAGACTTGACATACTCTGTAGCTGTTCTGTCCCTAGACCTAAAATATCATTCTGGGCCTGAGAGAGTGAAAGGTTAAGAAGCTTTGCCTGGCATGTGGCTGTGGCCACAACCCTGTTTGAATCCTAGTACCACATTTGGTCCCTGGAGCTCTGTCAGTGTGACCCCTGCGCCAGGTGTGGCCTTAAAAAAGCCAAACAGAGGTGCCAGAGAGATAACATGGAAGTAAGGCATTTGCCTTGCATGCAGAAAGTCGGTGGTTCAAATCCCAGCATCCCATATGGTCCCCCGAGCCTACCAGGAGCAATTTCTAAGCATAGAGCCAGGAGTAACCCTGAGTACTGCCAGGTGTGACCCAAAAACAAAACAAAACAAAAAAGGCCAAACAGGGGGGCCAGAGAGATAGCGCAGTGGTAGGACGTTTGCCTTGCAAACCCAGGACCAGTGGTGGTTTGAATCCCTGTGTCCCATATGGTCCCATGCCTGCCAGGAATGATTTCTGAGCAGAGAGCCAAGAGTAACCCCAGAGCACTGCCGGGTGTGACCTCCCCCCCCCAAAAAAAAAAAAGCCAAACAGGGGCCAGAGCAATAGGACGTTTGCCTTGCATGATGCTGACCCAGGACAGACCTAGATTTGATCCCCAAGCCAGGAGTGATTTCTGAACACATAGCCAGGAGTAACTCCTGAGCATCACTGGTGTGCCCCACCCCCGAAAAAAGCCAAACATTATTCCAAACAAGGGATCAGAGGCCAGGGATATGGTTCCAGAGGTAGTTGCTGGGGGAGCCCTAGGCCCCAGCATCACCAGGTGTGACCCTTTTGATCAACCGATGGAAAAAAAGACACAGCAGATATAGATGGACATAAATTTCAGATAACAGAGATAGTTAGACAGGACAGGCCTAGAGTATGTGACCCCTATGATTGATGGACAGGAGGATGGATAGTGGATAGACGGATGAATGAATGGTGATGGATAGATGGATGGATAGTGAATAAATGAATGAATGGATGATGGATAGATGGATGAATGGATTGTGGGTGGATGGTAGATGGATGGTTGGTTGGTTAGTTGGTTGGTTGGTTGGTTGGTTGGTTGGTTGGTTGGTTGGTTGGTTGGTTGGTAGGTAGATGGGTGGATGGATAGGTGGGTAGATGAATGAGTGGATGAATGGTGGGTGGATGGATAGGGTAGATGGACAGGATGCCCAGCCAGGTAGACACATCACTGCATGACTCCTATAATAGATGATAGATTTTTGTTTTGAGGTCACACCAGTGGTGCTCAGCAGACCAGGTGGTGCCAAGGTTCACACCCAGAACTCCTTCATGCAGAGCATGAACCCAAACCCTTTGTATCCATCTCCCTGGCCAATACAGGCACTTTCAAGTGGGATCTAGGTAAGAAATGGTTTGTACTGACACAAAGTCCTAGGAGCCGCAGCACCACTCTGAAGCTGCTGAAAGTAGCATTCAGGCTCTCCAAAAAACCACAACAGGACATGGTTGTAAGGCTGTCACTGTCACTTCCACAACCATGGGACTGTCATCCGTATTTCAAGTGTTAAACCCCAGGACAAAATTCCACAGATTCTTGAAATACCATGGCAGGACTTCTTTCTGAGATTTCAGAAAACACAAGAGTTTGATTCTGTCCTTAGAAAAAAAAGTGGAGATAAAGGAAGAGTGCAGTGGGCACAGAGCATTTGCCTTGCAGCAGCCCAGAATCCCTGACATCCCTTGTGGTCCTCAGTGCAACGCCAGAATTCTGTACCCCTGAGTGCAGAGCCAGGAGTAACCCCTGAGGACCTTCCCCCCTAAAATAAGTTACAGTGGAACAAATAAAGCTAAACCTAAAAAGGGTTACATAACTATAGAGCAAAGAGTGTCTTCTGGGAAGGCAAAGTCTGGGCCACACCCAGTAGGCTCAGCACAAAGGGCTGTCTTCATAGTGCCCTGGGGACTATGTGGTGCTGGAATTAAACTAAATCTCCCACAAGCAAAGCCTGCTCTCAAGCCGCAGAAAATGCCCTCATGAAAACTGCCCAAAAGTCTCTGGAAGGGCTGGAGAGATAACACAGAGGTAGGGCATTTGCTTTGGACGCAGCCAATCCAGGACAGCTGATGGTCCGAATCCCGGCATCCCATATGGTACCCCAAGCCTGCTAGGGACGATTTCTGAGCGCAGAGTCAGGAGCAACTCTGAGCGCTTCTAGGTGTGACCCAAAACAAAAAACAAAAAAAAGTTTCTGGGAGGCAAAAGGGGTGTATAGAATTTTTGTTAGTGTTTGGGGCCACACCCAGCAGTTCTTGAGGATTACTCTTGGTTCTGTACTCAGGCATCACCCAGTCGGTGGTGGGGATGAAACTCACTCAGTGCATGTAAAGAAAGTGTCCTATCCACTTAACTATCTCTCTGGCCTCCGAATTTCTAAATTTGCTTTCTCATCTTATTATAAAAAAATAATTTATGCTTATCCTGGAATCTTTTTTTTTGGGGGGGGGCCACACCCAGTGACGCACAGGGGTTACTCCTGACTATACGCTCCTGGCTTGTGGAACCATATGGGACACTGGGTCCATCCTAGGTTAGCGCGTGCAAGGCAAACGCCTTACTATTTATGCCACAACTCCAGCCCCTAGAACCATTTTAAATTACAAGTATAGAGCCAGGGAAATAACACTGGGGTCACACGTTTGGCACAGATCCCATCCTGCCACCATGAGGTGTGGGACCTGGTACTTCCTCCATACCACAGTGCCTAAGCAGGTCTCTTCCCTGGTCCTCCCATCCAACCAACCTATTGGCCTGGCCCTGCATCACTGACAATAGGCCCTGGGTCTCCTGAGCACTGCCAAAGTGAGGGGTGGTGTGGAAGGTGACTGATCCCACTAAGTGCTCCTTTAGAGTACAGCAGAGATGGGCTGGAGACATGGTACAAGAGGTATAAGATACTTAAGCAGCCAACATGGACTTGATGCACAGCACCACATGTAGTCCCCTGACACTAGCCAGGACTGGACCCTGAGCAGCCCTGGGTGTGGTACTAAAGTCAAAAATAAAACGTCAGGTAGTTTGAGAGACAAAGTGAGTCACTGACATGTGCATATTTATCACCTAACATCCTTCCAGACAACAAAGATTCTTCCCAAACAGTATTTCTTTTTCCTTTTTTGGGTTTTGGGTCACACCCGGCGGCGCTCAGGGGTTACTTCTGGCTCTATGCTCAGAAATCACTCCTGGCAGGCTCAGGGGACCCTATGGGATGCCAGGATTCGAACCAGGGTCTGTCCTGTGTTGGCCGCATGCAAGGCAAATGCCTTACCGCTGTGCTATCACTCCAGCTCCTCCAAACAGTATTTCTGATAGCTATAAAATATGGATATACCTAAAGTTTACCATTTTCCTAATGATAGGACTGTTTGCAGGTTTATGTTACAAAATGTACTAAAGTTTTAAAGTAGAGGTCTCAAACTCACGGCCTGCGGGCCATTTGTGGCCCTCCATACATTTTGTGGCCCTGCCCTAGAATCTTTTTTTTTTTTTTTTGGTTTTTGGGCCACACCCGGTAATGCTCAGGGGTTACTCCTGGCTATGTGCTCAGAAGTTGCTCCTGGCTTGGGGGACCATATGGGACACCGGGGGATCGAACCGCGGTCCGTCCAAGGCTAGCGCAGGCAAGGCAGGCATCTTACCTTTAGCGCCACCGCCCGGCCCCACCCTAGAATCTTTTTGTTTTGTTTTATTTTAGTTGTTTGGGTCACAGCCCCCAATGTTCAAGGCTTACTACTGACTTTGCACCCAAGGATCACCCCAACTTTGCCTCCTGCAGCCCCCAGGTAAATTGAGTTTGAGACCCCTGCAAGAAAGTATTTCTTGGCTTAGATTTCTGGTTATTTCCTCTATGTCAATAGTTTTGAAGTTATTTTTTTCCTTTAGAGACAATCTTGCAGAACAGTTAGGAAGACTGAGGCATTCTCCTGCCACTCCCTCTGTCTACACAGGCCACAGCACACCCTGGCTCCTACCTCTGTCACCACCAGGAAGGACCTCAAGAAACAAGTTGAGAGTTACCCAAAAATACAGACATATGACAGGTCCTGGTGGTCCACACTGCTAAGCAATCCCAGACCCTGAGCTGGTTCTACCTGGAAGCCTTTCCAGCTCTCCTGCTTGAAGCCCAGTCATCTCTGGCACAAACTACTCGCTCACCCAGGGTTCGGAGCACTGAGAGCCAAGTGTGGAGCAGTCCATTTCCAGGGAGGGCAGAACAGGTCTCAAGGACGCTCTTGCGACCATCTCATCTTCACCAGGAGACATGGGGCCAGACTGCTGAGCTTGAGAACCCCAGAGCTAGTTTAGGGGCTGCTGGGGACATGGGAAGTGGTGCTGAGGTCTGGAACCAGGGCATGCAGGGAAATGCAGCATTTGCTTCTGACTGAGGGATAACCCAACCACTCACTGTGTCCAAGACAGACCTCACCAGCGAGGGCACAGCCTGGCAGTGGCAGCACTCACTGGGGTGCCAGTGGTCGGGGCCCTCTACCCTCCGCTGAGCCTCACTCAGGGTCAGGGCAGGGCAGCATACCTGGGTCGGCAGGCTGTTTGCTCCCAGCTCCCAGCTGGTCCAGCCTGCACTGAGCGCTCAGACATGGGGACAGCATCAGCTTCTGCCTCCCACTGCGACCTATGCCAGTGCCTTTGGGAGTGTGGCTTTGTCGCTCTTGCTTTCCATTTTTTGGGCTCTCAGTTGCACAGGTGCCAGCACCACATGACAAGGACCCAAGCTGGCTGGGATGCAGTCCGTCTGCATCTGCCCAGCTCCCTCCCCATTCAGCTCCCACCACTACAAAGGGCAACAGCCCGGCCCACTTGTCTGGAGTTCAGATGCTGCTGTTCAGCACCAACCCATCTGCAGCTTCCAGCTCACTTCAGCTGTTGTTCCTTTATTCCAGGCCTACTTGTTACCAGGTGGTTCATCAGGAGGCATCCACTCCCGAGATCTGTTCTGTCTCCTACCATGACATGTGGCCTGAGTTTTGTGGCAAGAGAGAAGACATTCTCTCTGCTTGTCCACTGACTGAGCCCAGATGGGGAGCAGAGATGTGTAAAACTAGACAAATGAGGTCTCGTGCCGAATCCAAAAGCCCACCAATTTCCCCAGACTTCCAAACATGCTTTTAATGGGCCTTGCTTGCTAACCTGAGAGATGGTTCCGGTTGGAGCCTGTGGGATTTCAGCTCCATTCCCCACACCAAGTGGTAGCCCACTTGAATTGCTACAGAATTGCTACAGAATTGCTAGAATTTCAAGAATTGCTACAGGGGCCAAGACAAGTCTGAGAATGCTAGGGTGAGCACTTGGACGTGGGCTCATGTCCCAAACCCAGATAAGCTTCAGGCACACAGCCCAAGCTGGTAGATATCACTGAAATGACCTGGAACTATCTTAGAGCACCTGTCCAAAGTCAAATTTGAATGAGAATGACATAGGCCATTTACCATTCTCGTACAGACGTACCAAGTTTTTTAAATTTTAGGTTTTTGGTTTTAGGGTCTTTTTTTTTTTTTTTTTTTTTTTTTGATTTTTGGGTCACACCTGGCAGGGCTCAGCAGTTACTCCTGGCTCTGTGCTCAGAAATCACCCCTGGCAGGCTCATATGCGATGCCAGGATTCAAACTACCATCTGTCCTACGTTGACCACCTGCAAACGCCTTATCACTGTGCACTCTCTCTGGCCCCCTAAAATTTTAGTTTCTAAAGCACTGTCCCAATGCCCTTAGAATTAAGCATTTCAGTAACATCAAGAGCTTTATAAAAATTTGAGGATCTAGGGGCCGGGCGGTGGCGCTGGAGGTAAGGTGCCTGCCTTGCCTGCGCTAACCTAGGACGGACCGCGGTTCGATCCCCCGGCGTCCCATATGGTCCCCCAAGAAGCCAGGAGCAACTTCTGAGCGCATAGCCAGGAGTAACCCCTGAGCCTCACAGGGTGTGGCCCAAAAACCAAAAAAAAAAAAAAATTTGAGGATCTAAGCAGTGTTCAGGACTGACTCCATGCTTTGGAACGGGGGTGGGGGGGGTGGGGAGTAGGGAGTCAATACTTACAGTGCTCAGACCACTCCATGCCAGGGAATGAAGAGCCTGGGCTTCCTGTACACATACTTCAACCTATTACAGCACATTCCATATGTCAACTCTTACCTTCAGTCATCTAGCCAACACAGGATACTGCAAAACTAACTGTGCTGATGAGAAAGCAGCAGAAAACTGGATTTTTAGGGTTTTATTTGGGGGGGGGAGACTTTGGGGACCAAATCAAGCAGCACTCAGAAATCACTCCTGGCAAGTTCAGAGGACAATATGATATGCCAGGCATCAAACCCAGGTCAGCCACATGCATGGCAAACACCCTCCCCACTGTGATATTGCTCAGGCCCAATATATAGTTTTCAGCTGTATTATATGAGGTTATTTTTTTTTTTGATATTTTTTTGTTTGTTTTTGGGTCACACCCAGTAGCAGTCAGGGGCTACTCCTGGATCTATGCTCAGAAATCACCCCCAGCAGGCTCGGGATGGGATGCTGGGATTCGAACCACCGTAGTTCTGCAGCCAAGGCAAACGCCTAACCTCCATGCTATCTCTGGCCCCTGTATTATATGGTTTTTATTTCAAAACATGTCACTGGATTTGCCTTTTGACAATGTTGACTTGTTTTCGACCTGTCAGCCTGAGTGTGCCTCAGAGCCCCATTTGTCAGACACAACATCTGGTTGTAACCTGGTGTGTAAGGTCTACTCTGACACACTTTGAGCCATTTTCAGGCATATCACTATAGGTGATCAGGGTGGTACCCTTCATCATCAGGATGACCCTTGTACTAAGCCTGGAAATATAAAGAAACAATGATGTTATGTGGGTTTTGTTTTGTTTTTGTATTTTCAGCCTTTGGAGCTTGCTGTCCACCCGGGCTGTAGAACTGTTCTCTGCCTTAAACTAGTTTACATCTTTTTCTTAAAACATTCACAGGCATTTGGATGAGGCGGAATCAGACTTTGTAGGCCAGGGATATATAAGTGTGAAGTCCTGGGTTCAATCCCTGGCAACATCAGAAGAGGAAAAGGGGGAAAAAGCATTTTATTTGTTTTTGTTGTTTTATTTTGTACAACAAACAGTTGTGCCCAGGGCTTATTCCTGACAGAGCTTGAGGGATTGGTGCCAACTCCTGAAGGGTCTGGGATGGAAGCCAGGTTGGCCGTGTCCAAGGCACTGGCCTCTGAAAGCTTAGGTCTGTGAAAGCAGTGTGCTGAGGACATTAAGAAAGCAATAGTGGGCCAGAGCAATAGCACAGTGGGTAGGGCATTTGCCCTTGCACATGGCTGAACTGGGTTCAATCCTGGCATCCCATATGGTGTTTCCCCCACGCCTTCCAGGAGCAGTTTCTAAGCACAAAGCTAGGAGTAACTCAAAAGCCTTTGGGTGCGCCTTAAAAAAAAAAAGTGAGGGGCCGGAAAGATAGCATGGAGGTAAGGCGTTTGTCTTTCATGCAGAAAGTCATTGGTTCGAATCCCAGCATCACATGTGGTCCCCCAAGCCTGCCAGGAGCGATTTCTGAGTGTGGAGCCAGGAGTAAACCCTGAGCGCTGCCAGGTGTGACCCAAAAATCAAAAAAAAAAAAAAAAAAGTGAGTGAGTGTAAATGAGCTAGCCATAGAAAACTTCAACCATGGGCTAGAGAGATAGCACAACGGTAAGGCGTTTGCCTTGCATACGGCCAACCCAGGAGACAGTGGTTCGATTTCCGGCATCCCACATGGTCCCCCGAGCGTGCCAGGACCGATTTCTGAACTTAAGAGTCCAGAGTAAACCCCGAGTACTGCCTGTTGTGACACAAAAACAAACAAACAGAAAAAAGAAAATGAAAAAGAAAACTTCAACCAGAGGTGCAATTAGGAAAGGGGCTGTTATTCTGTAAACAGAAAAGCTATCTGGGTCCTTTAGAATGACTGACTCACTTTCATCTACTGCACCTGCAAGAATACATGTACTTTATGGCACTCAGTTTATATCACATTTTATTCTGGAAGCCTAATGCTTGGGGGGGGGGGTTGGGTCACACCCGGCAGAGCTCACGGGTTCCTCCTGGCTCTACACTCAGAAATCGCTCCTGGGAGGCTCGGGGGACCATATGCCGGGATTCCAACCACCGTCCTTCTGCATGCAAGGCAAATGCCCTACCTCCATGGCCCCTTTAATCCATGTTTTTAATGAGTAGCTTATAAAAGACTCAGCACCAAAACTGAATGTGTCTAACCAGGCTGGGAAGATGGTTCAAAGGGATGGGGTAGGTGCCTTGCATGTATGACACCCCAAGTGCCATCCCTGGCCCGGAATGACTCTGAGTAGCAGATCTAGTCCTGGTGGCCCTCAGCAAGTCCAGACCCACACAGCACCACGGCACCAGGATGAGTGAGGTCTCTTGAAGTGGCGCTGAACTATAGCTAAAATAGGAAATCTGAATTCTGGATGTTTACACAAACTGAAATATATGAACTACTATACACAAAGTGGAAAAAATCCTGAAGCATAACTTACCAGGGACATATCAGGAAAAAACCCCAAATCAGAATATGACTGAATCAGTTATCACAAATAGAAAAGACCCAGGACCAGGTGGCTTCACACGCAAATTTCACCTCAGTTCAAGTGCTTGCTGGTTGGGACCCCCCCCCCCCAAAAAAAAAGATCATGCCGTTTTATCCGAAACAAAGACCATCTCTGGTTCCTTTTTATCTGTTTGCTTACTTGGTTTTATCCCAAAACAGAGGTTGTTATATATATATATATGTATGTATGTATGTATGTATGTATGTATGTAAACCTGGTTGGGACAGGCTCAGGACAGCCTGAGCTATCTGCTCTTACTTACACCCTCATCAAGGGGTGGTCTCTGTACTCAATAAAAGCAACAGTTCTGGCAGGCAGCTGGCTCTCCTCCATATGAGGTAGATTGCCAAACTGTATGTGCTTCACCCTCAGCCTGGACTGGATTATTTTGTGCAGCGACCATGATCAGACTCATTCACCCAGGGTTAGAAATAAGGCAGCTGGGATTTTATACCAGGGTCAGCATGAACACGAAGACAGCGATACCACCAACTGCTGCACGTGGCAGCTGTCAACTCCAGGGAAACCAGCCAACCAGCAAGCCCCAGAATTTACCCTCACAGATTGGCCCAGGCAGGCCAGAGGAAGGCAAAAAAGTGGTGCCAGAGGGTAGCAGACCAGCACCAGGATAGGGAACTGACCTTCAACTGACCTAATGCTGCTGACAGCCAAGCTGAGAAAACTGATCCACAAGCAGGTTTGGTGTCCGACACCAAAAACTAGAAGCCTCCATGATGCTGCTCCTAAGCACAGGGCTAGAGAGATACAGGCAGGTTATGCTGCCTACAGGGTGTTTCCAAGATTATAGGTGAGTAGATCGAGAGCTCTACAAGTCCAGCAAGGGACAGTCCCTCCAGAGACACTAGCCTGGTGACTGCCTTCCTCAAGAGAAGCCAGTAGATGGCTGAGCTTCTGGATATCGTCAGGTGAGAAAGCAGGAAGCTCCGTCACCACCATGGATCCTGCTGACAAAAACTTCTCTCCTTTGATCTTATCCAGATTCTCAGACTCCCCTGCACTGACCTATGTGAACTTTTAATAAATGTGTAGTTGTATCCGAGAATGCAGGGACGGACCCAGGAGGCAGATCTCTGGCACAACACTTGCCTTTCCCTGTGTGGGACCTGTTGAGGGAAGGCAGAAGAGGCTTATGGACTGAGAACCTCTTTGAAAGCAGGTGTTCAGGTTCCACCAGACATGGTTCAAATATTATTAACAAAAATGTATTTCAAAAAGTCAACCTTGGGGCTGGAGTGATAGTACAGTGGTAAGACAAATTTGCCTTGCATGCTGCCAACAAGGACAACCCCGGTTCAAATCCTAGCATACCATATAGTCCCCCGAGCCTGCCTGGAGCGACTTCTGAGCAGAGCCAGAGTAAATCCTGAGAGCTCACCGGGTGTGACCCAAAAATAAAAATAAGTCAACCCTGGGGCTGGAGATAGCACAGGGTAGGGCATTTGCCCTGCATGCGGCCAACCCAGGACAGCCCTCAATTCCCGGCATCCCGTATGGTCCCCCAAGTTTGCCTGGGGCAATTTCTGAGAGCTGAGCCCGGAGTAACCCCTTGAATGCTGGTGGAGTGTGACCCAAAAATACAAAAAGAAGTCAACCCTGGGCACAGTGGAAATACAGCAGATAGTATGCTTATCCTACACATGGCTAACCCAGGTTCAATTCCCAGCACCCCTCACAGTCCCTCAACACTACCAAGCATATTGCTGAGAGCAAAATAAGGACTAAGACCTGAGTTCCTCCAGCTGTGGCCCCAAAACAAAAGTCAATCCTGAGAGTTCTCATCACAAGGAAAAGCTTCATGCATTTATGAGGACAGATGTTAAATTATGGTAATTTTACAATATATTAAATCAAACTATCACATAACAGATATGTCAAAAACTTCTTAGATTTCCTTTCTTGTGCGATTACTGTCCTCCCCAACACCTTACCTAACCCTCTGACTGTCAAACAGGTGGGCAGCAAGGTGCTCATGACCAGAGGTGAGGGATGTTTGTTGCCCACTCCACCCATGGACAAGGTCACCTCGAAAGCCTCACGTGCCAAAGAAACCCTTTTTACAGACTAGAGAAAAAGTGGATTCTACCACAGTAGGAGCAAGCTGCCCTTGCCTCCTCCTCCACACCTGGCCTCTGTACGAGTCCAGTCCAGCCACCAAAGAAGCCAATTTCTAGTTACCCACATATTCCTTGACACCTTGGGGCCACCAATGCAGACAGTAAAACGCTCTAGCCTGAGCAGTAGTACTGCACGTAGGGTGTTTACCTTGCATATAACTAGCTCAGAATCAATCCCCAGCACCCCATATGGTCCTCCAAGATCCTCAGGGAAAGATGCAGCCTGGAGTAAGCCCTGAGCCATCACCAGGTATGGCCCAAAACAAACAAACAAAAAATAATAATCTCTAGTCACGGGCCCGGAGAGATAGCACAGCGGCGTTTGCCTTGCAAGCAGCCGATCCAGGACCTAAGGTGGTTGGTTCGAATCCCGGTGTCCCATATGGTCCCCCGTGCCTGCCAGGAGCTATTTCTGAGCAGACAGCCAGGAGTAACCCCTGAGCACTGCCGGGTGTGGCCCAAAAAAAAAAACCAAAAAAAAAAAAAAAAAAAAATAAAAAAAAAAATAATCTCTAGTCACATAGATTTTGTGACCCTGGTAATTAAATAGCTCTTTGAAGTTATGCAAATTTATTTTTACAATGACATTTCTCAGAAATTAAATGAGGTATCTATTTCTACTCTACAAATCACACTAACATTTTAGCTGGTAAAATAATTAAACAATCCTATTTGCAGTGGTATAACAAATTTAATTCAAAATAGACACTCTGAAAACAATAGGTAAAAAAAAAAATAAACTTCAACGCGCTCTTTGTGAATTTACAAGAGTACAATACATCACTGACCAGTTTCACAACTGCTTCGAAGATGCACAGAAAAGCAATGACATGCAAATAGGTTCTTTATAAAAATGCGGACAGTAACATTCCATTTCCCAGAGCCTGTGAGAGTATCAGACAGGTGCCTCTGTTTGTACCATAACCCCAGGACCAACCATCTACACTGGAAGATGTCCAACTGATCAGGATCTCTAAGTTAATTCATATTGTGTGAAAAAAAAAAAACTAACCAAACAATAGGGATACAATGGAGATTTTAAAAAACACCCTGTGTCCACTTAATGCTGAAAACTAGGTTATACAAATTCTCTTTTCTCTTATGTCTAAGAAACCTTGTCAAAGACAGAACACAACCTCAGTGCTCACTTTGTTCTGGTTCTCTTCATTTCACCCTGTCCCCTGCAAACCAAAGGTTCAAATGCCACTCAGCATTCCAGCATCCAGACTTAGAAAGTCTGGTTTTGAGTAACATGGTCCTTCCCTTTCAACTGATTTATGGGCAGTTAGGTTAGGAGATTTTGTGTCTTTTCATGTTTATTCTGAAGGCACTAAAATATTTTCCTACCTTTGAATGGAGAAATAATGACCATATCAAAAGAGGGGCAAGTCTACATTGAAATGTTATTTTTGCACCTACAGAAATACTTTATTTGCAAAATAACTCAATTCATGAAATACCAACTTCAGGTTCAGATTACTTTTAACAAATGAATCACCTGGCTTTGAGTTATGATCAATGACAGCTTTCAGAACCAGGAAAAAAAAGGGAAATTAAAATTTGAATCTAATAAGCAAATCTATCATATAAGTTAATGAGTGCATCATTAAGGGACCAGATACATAATGAGTTTGTACTCACATCTCTAAACATTACTGTATGCATCAGCTGCTACATAGGAAATTAACTGAGGGAGGTCGATGCTTTAATCCTCAATCAAGGATTCTGACACAAGCTGAAATTTCCTTACATGAAAGAAAAGGTGAATTGAAGGGTTTCTTTTTTAATCATACAATATGCTACTGGGAAAACAAGGCGTGCATAAAATATCAAAAGAATTAATTTACACAACAGAAAAAAAAAGCTAAAAATAATCGTTATAAAATCAAACTGCAAGGAAACAAATTTGAAAGAAGTCTTTCTGAGCACCTGAAATAATCTAAAGAGCAGCATAAAGACCACTGAAATTGATTAGTTCAACATACAGTGAAGAAAATAACATTTTTCTTAAATCTCAACTGAGAAAACTATATTATCTAGTACGTTAAAGTTCCTCATTTCTTTTCACAAATTCTGTGGTTCGTACTCAAATTTCAATCTGTGTTTGACATTTTTCAGTTCAGACATATCAAAGCCCAAAAGTACAGATGGCTTCTGACTTTTTATTGCTTTCATGCAAATATACCTTCTTTTTCCAAAAAATGAAGCCACATCAATTTTCCACACCCACAGGAGTGACGACAGCACTTCAATTTCCTTTTTACTCGGGTAGGGTCTCTTGTGGAAATAATCTCGAAGAAACTGCTTCTTATCTTCATAAGTGCGGTCTTCATACTTCCTGGGGTTGATTGCAAGGATCTGAAGCGAGTCTTCACTGCAGAGGAAGCCTTCGGCTTTGCTCTCGTTCCTCTGCCTCTTACAAGGCACTACGGCCCCCAGCTTCTCCAACACAGGCAAGGCCTCGGCGTCCCCAGGGAGAGGCCGCTCGTCCGAAGCCGCCTGGCCATCGGGCAGCTTTCTCTTCACAGACAGGCTGGGGTCCTGGACTACCTCCCCGTTGAGCAGCACCAGTTCACTGTTGTCGATGAAGCCTGGCTGGATCTGCAGGCCAGAGCTGCTGTCCTTCGGGGCACTCCTGCAGCGCACCAGGTGGATGGCGATGGCGGCTAAGGTCATGTTGCCCGTGTAAACCCCACAGCAGTGGATGCACTTGAAAGCGGGAGACTTCATGACTGTGTGGGCTGTTGGAGTGATGTGGTGTCTCTCCTTCAAATGCAGCTCATAGGCTTCCGAGGTCACAAAGGTGCCAAAGCAGAATGGGCAGGTCAACGCTTGCTTGCTGGGGACCCCAGGCACACCCTCAGCCTGGGGCCTCACCTTAATATACACAGGCACCAGTGACTTGGAGTGGATCCCAGCCAACACTGCCAAGTACACTTCCCTGTCTCCCAGAGCCTCCTTGGGGAGCATGGTAATGAAGTCGAGGTGGGGAAATAGCAGGTTGCCGTTGGCATCAATGTCCAGCTGAAAGCCCTTGTTACTGTAATCCATAGGCAACTTTTTCTTCCCCAAGTGCATAGTCCTACTGTGCTCTGAAAGCCCTTTGATGTCATGGAAAGTGCAGGGGCAGAACAAGCACCCCAGGCCGTGCATGAGTAAGTGGTGAATCAGCTCTTCCTCAGACACCAAGCACTTACAAGACAGACAGCGAACCGTCTTCTCCCGCATCCACTTCAGGAATGGGGCACAGGCCGCCAGCTTCTCCGGCTCCAGCTTCTCAGCACATTTAGACTCGCTGTGCTTATGTGCCACCTCCATATGGACCTGGTACACATTGGAAGGGAAGAGCTCGTTGCAAACTGGGCAAGTTTTCCATTGCTTTGCCTGTTTGAGCACCTGATTCGCCTCCATTACAGAGGAAGAGGTCTGCGGGAAGAGATTTTGCGTGCTGTTCACCACCAGAGGAGATGGCATGCCTACCACGGGGCTGGTCATCTGGGCAGCCGTGCTAGAGTGCAGGAGCTGAATAGGCATCTGGGGAGGAGCAACGGTCGCAACCCCGCCGGGTGGCACAGGCAGTGTGACAGACACTGGGGCCAGTGTGTACGTGGGAATGCCATTCACCTGTTTCCCGGTAGGGATGAGCTGCCTGAGGATGGGGCCGGAAGTGAGAAAGGTAGTGTTCTGCGAAGTACCAGGTCGCACTGGCTGGTTTGTGGGCAGAATATTGGTGTTGACAGACTGACTGAGCTGTAGGACTCCAGGTCTCACAGCCTGGCCCATAGGAAGAACGCCTGAGACAACAGGCTGACTAAGCTGAAGAACTCCAGAAGTTAGACCTTGGTTGACAGGAAGAACACCTGAAGACACGGGCTGGTTTGGAGGAAGGAGTCCAGATGGAACCACCTGGCCAGGAGGAAGGACCCTCAGTGGAACTGTCTGGCCAGGGGGGAGGACTCGAGTTGGGACCGTCAGACCCCCGGGGAGCACCCCCGAAGGAGCAGTCTGGCCAATGGGCAGAACCCCTGACTGGACCATCTGGCCAGCAGGGAGAACTCCAGAAGTCGCTGTCTGTCCTGAGGGGATGACCCCAGCAGGAGTCATCTGACCTGCAGGAAAGACCCCAGACTGGACAGTCCGACTCACTGAAATCACCCCTGGAGAAACTGCCTGAAGAACCCCAGGGGTGACAGAGGGGTTGACAGGAAGGACTCGAGACCCAACAGGTCTGTTTACAGAGAGAACTCCAGGCCCCACAGGCTGGTTGAGGGGTAAGTTCCCTGGGCGGAGGGTCTGATTGATGGGGAGGACTCCAGGGCCGACAGACTTATTTATGGGACCAACTGGCTGACTCAAGGGTAGTACAGGAGGATTTGCTGATGGATTCAGTGGGACTCCAGGAGAAAGAAAGACTGGCTGAGGCGCAGAAGGTTGCAAAGTGAGGCTGCTCTGGCCCACTGGTAGAGAATTGGAGACCAGAGTAACCCGAGGTGGAGCAATGGCAGGTGGAGAGTGTGGGAGGCTTCCTGAGGCCCCAGTTACAGGCTGCACCACAGTCTGGTTTTGAGTATTCTGTGGCACAGCAAGATGAAAGCAAGGTGATGTGGCTGACAGGCCTGGAGCAGTGCTATTGGCAGAGATGGTTGGGTGAGCAGCTGGCTTTGGAGCAATGTTCATTTGCTTTAAAACTCCAGTCTTCTTAATATGTTCTGAAATCACAGACCTAAGCTTATTTTCCAAATCCCTGTGTATATCTGATGTCAAAATATGATACATCAGAGTATCCTGGCTGCTGGCATTGGCATTGCACTTTTTACAGTAATACCTGTCAGATGGTGGCACTTTCTCGGTCGGATGCGAATCTTTAGGTTGCGGCTGCTCACTCATCTCAGTTCGCAGACCAAAGTAGGAGTTAATTAAATAATGAAAATGGGCTACCAGCACGTGTTTCTTCATACTATAGTATAAAGTATTGGAGAAGTTACATTTTAAACATGTAAAACTGATTACATCACTCCTCGATGACTTCGTTTCACCTAAAATATTCACTGTGTAGTTCTGAATCTTCCGAACAGGTGCATGAAACATTTTAAAGTGCTTTCCTACGACTTTAGGTTGAGAGAAAAACACACAGTTTGGGCAGGGAATCACCAGCTCCTGGTCAATTTCATCTTCATGGTAACGATGTAAATGATTTTTGAGTGATGACAACAATTTTGTAGAATATTTACAGAGGCTGCAACAGTATGGCTTTGTTCGATATCTCTGTTAAAAGAAACAGAGTTTCTTATCAGGCAGAGTTTAATAAAACCATCAGATGCTATGCCTTCTATATCCACAAACATGTGACTCATTTTCTTCTAATGTGCCACATAATCTAAAGTCACTCCTCTGGGAAGTGTTGGTTTTGTTGGTTTTTTGGTTTTTTTTCAAAGCCAACTTAAGCTTTTTCTAAGAGATCTTTGTAGACTCAGGGGACACCAACACAGGGTGATTCTCCCCAAAAGCATGCACAGACAACACTAAGTCTATTGGCATGGCTTTGTGTCAAAAAACTCCTGAGTTACAGACACTGATTACAACTTCATATAATTACACAGGACTACTCAGGGCCAGAGTGATAGTGCAGCAGGTAGGACAGTTGGCTTCCATGTCAACAACCTGGTTTGTTGTCCCTGACACCATATTTGTTTTCCCCCAAGCCATCCCAGGAGTGATCCCTAAGCACCGAGCCATGAGTGAAAATCTTGAGCACCGCCTGGTGTGGCAAAAAAAAAAAAAAAAAAAGTACTATTAATAATTTTTCTTTCTTCAAAACATTTAAAAATATATTGAGGGGTCAGAGAGATCATAAGTACAGCAGGTAAGGCATGTACCTTGTGCACAGCCAACGAGGAATCGATCCAAGTTCGAGTTTAGACATCACATAAGGTTTTCTGACCGTCATTAGGCGTGATCGCTGAGCACAAGCCACGAATAAGCCCTCATCACAACTGAGTGTGACATCCTCACCATGAAAGAAAATGCACTACAGTGTAACAATACAAAACCAGAAAGTGATTTCTTTTTTTTTTCTTTTTGGTTTTTGGGCCACACCCGGTAACGCTCAGGGGTTACTCCTGGCTATGCGCTCAGAAGTTGCTCCTGGCTTGGGGGACCATATGGGACGCCGGGGGATCGAACCGTGGTCCGTCCAAGGCTAGCGCAGGCAAGGCAGGCACCTTACCTCTAGTGCCACCGCCCGGCCCCCAGAAAGTGATTTCTAAAGCACAGAACTTTATCCTGGGATGAGCTAAAGCCGTGGGAGGCCAGAAAGCTGAGGGTATAAATAGGAGTAATAGTCACAATGAAGTACTGTCTAGGTGACCCTTCTCAGCTTTGCTGAAAGCAGACGTGTATAGTCACGATACCGGATCTCAGTGTCCAGAGCATCATTTGATGGACTTTGATCTGGACATATAAGTCCCCAAGAGCACTCCTCCACCAGGAAACTGAAGAGCAGATGGAAGCAGAGATACTTTATCAGAACTGCTCGCTCCTAGCAGAAAGACCAACCAGCCCATGCTAGTCCACATCTGACTGCCAAGCAGCAAGCAGTGCCATATGGGTCTCAAAAGCACCCTCAGCTGTTCCAAGGCATGGTCCATTACCAAGGGGGACCCACTCCTGTTGTTTCCCCAGCCCCCAGCAGCCAGACTGCTCCCTGCCAGTCTCAATGCACACTTCCTCCAACCGAGACCCTAGCTCAGAACCATTCGTACATAGAATCCTTGTCCCCAAGGCTCTGTAAAGCACCCACAATAGTAGGGAGCAGAAGAAACTTCCCCACACCCACCCCAATAGGCCATACAAGCACCTGAAAAGAACTCCCAATACAGCAGGACTAGGCCAGCTACCTGAATATGGACCAGCAACAGGCCAACTGATGCGTACAATGGAGACCCTTCAATACAGAAACAAAAGTCTAGTCTGAGAAAAATCATAAGAGTGAAGGAAGTGAGACTGCAAAATCTAAAAGGCCTTCAAATAAGAAAACTCAACCTACCCAAATAAATGATCATTCAAGATTCAAGGAGAAATGAGCTTTTCAGACAAACAACTGTTAAAAGCATTTATCACTGTTAAACCAACCCTCGAAGAAATACTCAACAGAAATCTAAAAAAGAAACAGAAATCCCACTTTGAAGTAGAAGATTGGGGGGGGGGGGGTGCACGTGATGGAGCTGCAGCAACAGGACAGCAGGGAGGGGGAGAGTGTCTGCCTTGCAGAGTCAACACAGGTTACATCCTGGCTTTCCATAGGGTCCCCTGAGACCCTACCAGGAAGTGATCCTGGAGCACAGAGCCAGGAATAAGCTCTCTTTAGGTATGGCCTAGCCAGTGGTCGGCAACCTTTTTTTTCAACTGAGCCAACTCTCGCCAAAACCACGGTTGAAATTTATTTTGAGAGCCACACAGGGTGTGCACTGACAGAGGCTAGGAGCAGAATCCTGACTCCTGGAGCGGCTGTCCAGCACACAGAAGAGCCAAATTAAAAGTGGAAAGAGCCACATATGGCTTGCGAGCCGCAGGTTGCTGACCACTGGCCTAGACAAAGTAAACTAAATTGTGAAAAAGAAGAACTTTATTTTTGGTTTTTGGGTCACTCCCGGCACTGCTCAGTGGTTACTCCTGGCTCTATGCTCAGAAATCACTCCTGGCAGGCTCAGGGGACCATAGGGATGCCAGGATTCGAACCACCGACCTTCTACATTCGAGGCAAACGCCTTACCTGCATGCTATCTCTCTGGTCCCCGAAAAGAAGAACTTTAAATGGTGGCCATTTACTTCGAATTTACTAATTCTTTCCTCATTAGAAATGTTTGTTTTGTCCATTAGATTTAGATAATTTAAAAATTCCAGTATTGTAGCTTTCAGTGCTAAGATACTTCGTTCTTTTTTTTTGGGGGGGGGGGGAGGAAGAGTTGGGTCACACCCAGCAGCGTGCAGGGGTTACTCCTGGCTCTATGCTCAGAAATTGCTCCTGGCAGGTTCCAGGGACCATATGGGATGCCGGGATTCGAACTACTGACTTTCTGCATGCAAGGTAAATGCCTTAACTCCATGCTGTCTCTCCAGCCCCCTATACTTGGTTCTTTTTAAAAAGAACCTGTATCTGTTTGAGCATGTGATCATTGCTATTGGCATATTTTCATCTCATCACTTATTGTTTTAACAGATGCTTGATTTTATCGGTTCATTTTAATGTTCAGAAGACACAGATATATTACATATGTATATATTAATAGGTTGAAAATTGCTTTTCTTTAGATAATGGATCTTGCTATCCTAATTATTCTTGTTTTGTTTTGGTTTTGGATTTTTTTTGGGCTACACCAGTAGCATTCAGAGATTTATTCCTGATTCTGAGCTCATAAATCAACTCTTGGCAGGCTCAGGGGACCATATGGGGTGCCAGGGATAGAACCTGGGTCCATCCTGAGTTGGGTGCATGCAAGGCAAACTTACCCTACCACTGTGCTATCACTCCGGCCCCTAATTATTCTTTTGTTCAACGATTTTGGGTTTATCCCACATGTGTTAAGCAGTTGGGTCTGAGTTCTTATTTTACTCCTCGGGGGAAAAAAAATGATATTTGTTGTTTTATTTTTTCAATTATTTTGTTTTTGTTTTTTGTTTTTGGGTCACACCTGGCTGCGCTCAGGGGTTACTCCTGGCTCTACGCTCAGAAATCTCCCCTGGCAGGCACGGAGGACCATATGGGATGCCGGGATTTGAACCACCATACTTCTGCATGGAAGGCAAACGCCTTACCTCCTCCATGCTATCTCGCCGGCCCCTATTTTTTCTTTTTTTGGTTTTTCAGGCCACACTTGTTTGATACTCAGGGGTTACTCCTGGTTAAGCGCTCAGAAATTGCTTGCCAGGGGATTGAACCGTGGTCCTTCCTTGGCTAGTGCTTACAAGGTAGATACCTTACCTCTAGCTCCACCTCACCAGCCCCCCTATTTTTTCAAATTTTAAACGAGTCCTTAAAATCTGAAGTCTTGGGGCCAGAGAGATAGCACAGCAGTAAGGCATTTGCCGTGCAAACAGCCTATCCAGGATGAATGGTGTTCAAATCTCGGCATCCCATATGGTCCCCCATGCCTGCCAGGACCTATTTCTGAGCACAGAACCAGGAGGAGTAATCCCTGAGCGCTACTGAGTATGACCCAGACCAAAAAAAAAAAAATCTGAAGTCTTGGGCTGAACAATAAATAGCACAGTGGGGAGGCACACACACAACCAACCTGGGTTCGATCCCCAGCATTCCATGTGGTTCCCCAAGTCTGCCAGGAGACAGAGCAAGGAATAACTCCTGAACACCACCAGGCATGGAAAAAAAAGTATCTTCAGTAGCAGCTCAATTATATTTTTTTAATTTTGATTTTAGTTTGAGACACTGCAGTAGTGCTCAGGGGTCACTCCTAGAAGTACTCAGGCGAATCCTATGTAGTGTCAGGAATTAAAACTGGGTGAGCTGTGTGCAACGCAAGTACCCTCCCTACTGTACTTTCTCTCCAGCTCAGTAGCTCAAATTTCTGCTCAGTTCTTTTACTCCTTGCTGGGAAGATTTACCTGTAAGCAATAATCTATATATAGGTAAAATAGATTTAAGTACAGATTTGGGGGGTGGGGTCACACCTGGTAGTGCTCAGGAATCGCTCCTGGCGAGATTGGGGGACTCTATGGGATGCCATATATTTATTTCATTTTACTGGTCAGAATTTATATTCATTCATTAAGCACTTTTACCAATTGCCTTTTCATCATCTACCTAATTATTTGTTACTAATTAAATAAACTCTACTGACACTTAACACATTTTAAAAAAATTGTATCCAGATGCCAAATAAGCAAAGGAAAAGCTGTTCAACACTACTAGGTCAAAACACTATTAGGTAAATGCAAATTCAAATCAAAGACCCCAAAGCAAAATGAAAAGATCAAGTCACTGAAAAAAAAAAAAAAAAGCATGGCAGTGCAACAACTGTGGGAATCAGCTGCAGTTTGTGAAGAAAAGAAACACGCTACTTGTCAGCATAATAAAGGAATTCCACTGATACAGCTACCCAGAGAAATGAAAGCATGGCTCCCTAAGAAACCTCCACTTCCCAGTTCAAGGGCAACAACCAAATAGAAATCACCAGGTAATGATGCCTGAGGTCAAAAGAAGAAAATCCAGCTGGAGAGATAGCATGGAGATAAGGTGTTTGCCTTGCATGCAGAAGGATAATGGTTCAAATCCTGGCATCCCATATGGTCCCTGGAGCCTGCCAGGAGCAATTTTTGAGCATAGAGCCAGGAGTGGCCCCTGAGCACTGCCAGGTGTGACCCAAAAACCAAAAACCAAAAAAAAAAAAGAAGAAGAAAATCAGGGGGCTGAGAGATAGCACAGTGGTAGGGCGTTAGCCTTGCACACAGCCGATTCAGGACGGACAGTGATTCTAATCCTGGCATCCCATATGGTCCCCCATGCCTGCCAGGAGTAATTTCTGAACACAGAGCCAAAGAGCCAGGTGTGACTCCTCTCCCCCAAAAAGAAGAAAATCAGGATGGGGCAGCAGAAAAGGTGTAGCAATCATTTGTTGGGTGCAGGGGAGTCCTGCCTTTTCCTGTACAGAGCTCTTTCTCCTCCTTCTCCTGCCTCTTCTCTCTTCTTCAAGACAAAGCTCCAACACTGGAGCCAGCAGCCTCTTCCCCCAAACCTCACTTAAGTCTCATATACTGTGAGCCACAATCCAGGAGGATTCTGCAATGGTATCTGGTCATAAACTCTGTTTCCTGGGGCCGGGCGGTGGCACTGGAGGTAAGGTGCCTGCGCTAGCCTAGGACGGACCACGGTTCGATCCCCCGGCGTCCCATATGGTCCCCCAAGAAGCCAGGAGCAACTTCTGAGCGCATAGCCAGGAGTAACCCCTGAGCATCACAGGGTGTGGCCCAAAAACCAAAAAAAAAAAAAAAAAAAAAACCAAAAAAAAACTCTGTTTCCTTCCTTAGGGATGAAAAGGAGTGAAACACTGAAACAAGCAGACAACTTTGCCTCTAGACCACTACTCAGCAGGGCTTTCTTCTGGATATGCTTTCTGTTTCAAATTGTTGTCCAATAAACCTTTCACTCTTTAGGAGAAGAACCCTAACTCTTACCCCCAGACACACAGGGTTTGTTTGGTTTCTTCTCTGTCTGCTCTATAGTGAAACGTGTTACATGATGTAACAAATGAAAAGAGGAGCAAGCCTACAAAGGAGAATTGTTAAGGTCTTCAAAGTAAGGCATACTCAAAGACCAAGAACTGTACAATAATAAGCACATCAGAATGTTTCCAAGGAATTCTGTGCTGACTAACAGTAGAGGAAACAGCAGAGCAAGAAAAAAAAATGACCACAGGTGGGAAAAAAAGCAAAAAAGTGAAACTCCTTTTTCACTTTTTCAAGGAAAGGAAAAGAACTGACAGTGAGCTTTTCAGCAAGCTCAAATTTTCAAATTCAACAGAACTTAGACACTAATAGAAACAAAGTAAGTGAAATTCCAGACATGCTAATCTAATCAAGGCACTAACCAAAAGACTGAGTGGCAGGAAAAATTTTCCAGAAGAAAACACCTTAACAAAAAAAATCTTAGCAGGGGCCGGAGTGGTGGCACAGCAGTAGGGCATTTGCCTTGCAAGCAGCTAACCTAGGATGGACCATGGTTCGATTCCCCCCAGCATTTCATGTGGTTCCCCCAAGCCAGGAGCCATTTCTGAGCGCATAGCCAGGAATAACCCTGAGCGTCACCAGGTATGGCCCAAAAACCAAACAAAATGAAATCTTAGCAGTACAACACATTTTAGCTTGAATCTAGGAGGCTTAAAATTATGGTAGTGTTAAAAGAGAAAAGAGCTGGAAAAGAGCTTGAGCTCACCTCAAGAAGCTCACCACAAAGAGTGATGAGTTTAGTTAGAGAAATAACTACATTCTGAACTGTCCTAATAATGAGAATGTATGAGGGAAAAATAGAAAGCCTGTCTAGAGTACAGGTGGGGGTTGGGTGGGGAGGAGGGAGATTTGGGACATTGGTGATGGGAATGTTGCACTGGTGATGGGTGGTGTTCTTTACATGACTGAAACCCAAACACAATCATGTATGTAATCAAGGTGTTTAAATAAAATATATATATAAAAAAAGAAAAAAAATGTTGTGTATGTAAATATTTTAATGGGATTATTATGTTACTGACCCTACCTGGTGGTGATTGTGCCCTACCCTAGGGTGTGACCTGGCATTCTGCTCCCACCCTAGGGTGGTACCTGATTCTGCTCCCACCACTGGGTGGTACCTGATCCCACTACTGGGTGGTACCTGTTTCTGGGGCATAAAAGGATCTGTGGAAGGCAAGAGGCTTTTTTCCTGTGGCCTATTCTTAAGCCTTTGGCTTCAGAATAAAGAGCTGTTTTCTTCGGAAGCCTGACTGCCTGTTGGATTTCTTCCCGCCGCATTCACCTCAGAACCGTCGACTGAACAGGGTAATAGACGTGTGGTCCAAGCTGGAGGAGAAAGGCCTCATCCTCCATCCCTCCATCAGTCAACCTCTGCAGGGGCTGACTTGCAACATTATGGAGCCTGAACAGGGACCACCCAATGGTGGGATCAGACATGGAGGACAGCAGCCCAAATAAAGAGCTAAAGCAGACACTGGTGCTTTCCCCCATGAAAAGGAGAGCAAGGAAGGGAAGCAGAATCAGGTACCACCCTAGGGTGGGAGCAGAATGCCAGGTCACACCCTAGGGTAGGGCACAATCACCGATCAGGGTAGGGTCAGTAACATAATAATCCCATTAAAATGTTTACACACACAATAAAAAATTATGGTAGTGTTCCCTGATTCAAAGATCCATAGTTTTCCATTTCAGAAACCAGTATTACCTAACACTGCAGCCTTTTTTTAAAAAAAAAAAAAACTTGAGACATTATAATCAAAGGCTCATATTACATCAGCTTATCTTATAATCAAGAACAAGACAGTTTCACTTCTTCGACCTAACTACAAAAACTCAAAACATCAGTAACACTGTATAAAAATTTTATCCTGTTCTTTTTCCATGAATATTTATTTATACCATATACCTTTATACCTCTCCTGGGATTCATCTGTGACTATATAAATCTGCTAGTTATCTGACACTTAGCTTAAACCACTTACTTTTAAGCAAGCATGAAAAACAAATACAAAAATACATACCACTTTCTTTGCAGAAGGTTCCCAGAGAGAAATATCATCCCAAGATGTGTTACAGAAGTACTTCTCTCCTGGATCAAAACTTTTAAGGTCCTTTTAAAAGAGGAAAGTAATAAATTATACAATCTCCAAATATAAAAAGTATTTTCTTAGAATACAACAGGATTTGACACCTATATGTATCTTTCCAAAAAAGAAAATAAAAATGTGGCCCATTAGAGCCAGAGCAATAGTACAGCAGGTAGAGTGCTTATACCTTACATGTAGCAAACCCAGGTAAAATTCCGGGTGCCACATAGAATCCTGAGTCACACCAGAAGTGATCCCTAAGCAGAGTAAGTCCATCATAGCACTGCCAAGTGTAGTCCCCCCCCCCCCCAAAAAATAAAAATCCTTATTTCGGGGCCAGAGAGATAGCATGGAGGCAGTGCATTTGCCTTGTATACAGAAGGACAGTTGTTCACATCCCAGCATCCCATATGGTTCCGAGCCTACCGGGAGCAATTTATGAGCATAGAGCCAGGAGTTATCCCTGCCCTGAGCACTGCTGGGTGTGACCCCAAAAACAAACAAACAAAAAAAAATTCTTATTTCCAGGCCAGAAAGATAGCACAGTGGATAGGGTTTGCCTTGCACGCAGCTGACCGAGGTTTGATCTCTGGCATCCCATATGGTCCCCCAGCCTGCCAAGAGTATTCCCAAGTGATGCCAGATGTGACTCAAAACAAAAAACAACAATAAAATGCTTGTTTTCTATTTTAGTAAAACCTTACAGTACCAAAACAACACTGGGTGAATTCAAAATTTCCCATTTCCAAACTTCCTACAACAGACCAGTAATCAAAACTAAATAGCTGGGGCCGGAGAGATAGCACAGCAGATTTGCATTGGATGCGGGCAATCCAGGACGAGCAATGGTTCGAATCCCGGCATCCCATATGGTTCCCAAGCCTGCCAGGAGCGACTTCTGAGCACAGACCCAGAAGTAACCCCTGAGCACAGACCCAGAAGTAACCCGAGTGCCACCAGGTATGACCCAAAAACCAAAAACGGGGAAAAAAATTAGCAAAAGAATAGACAAACTTTGGGCCAGGCGGTGGCACTAGAGGTAAGGTGCCTGCCTTGCCTGCGCTAGCCTAGGACGGACCGCAGTTCCATCCCCCGGCATCCCATATGGTCCCCCAAGCCAGGAGCGACTTCTGAGCGCATAGCCAGGAGTAACCCCTGAGCATTACCGGGTGTGGCCCAAAAACCAAAAAAAAAAAAAAAAAGAATAGACACACAAAACAATGAACAGAAAGTCAGGTAAGATGGATGTAAGGCAAACACCCTACTACCTATGTATCATTCCAGCACCTCTTTTTTATTTGATTTGGGGGCCATACCTGGCAGTGCTCAGGGATTCCTCCTGGTCTATACTTAAGAATCACTCCCGAAGGGCTCAAGGAACTATATGGGATGACAGGAATTGATCACAGGAAGCCTAATGAAAAACAGATGTCCTAACCACTGTTATCCTTCCAGCCCCTCATTCATCTTTTTAGAAAGACATTGAAGGCTGGGATTCAAAGGCCTGCTTAGCATGTGGGAACCTCAGGTTCAATCCCCAGCACACCAGGAGTAGATCCCAAGCAATGATGGAGATGGGGGGGAATTTCCTAAAAAATAACAGGTATAACCCCCAATATCCAGTTACAAAATATACATGTGCCAGCAAGAGAGTAAAGAAACTAAAAGCATGCTCAGACCCTAGGTTGAATCCTCTTTATATATATATGGTCCCCCAAATACCACTGGAGCAGAGCCAGAAGCCACACCAGGTATGGCCCAAAAAGCACGCGCGCGCACACACACACACACACACACACACACACACACACAAATGCATATGTGTAGATAGTAACTACGCAGCAGACACAATTCTGACCACAGTGAATTCTTACATTCAAGTGAGAGAGATAATGAATGATATTAGCTATTCTAACAGCTTCAAAGAAAAATACAGCATTTTAAAAACACCTTTTCCGGGGATGGAGAGATAGCAAAGCAGTAGGGCATTTGCCTTGCAAGCGGCCGACCCAGGACCAACAGTGGTTCGGATCCTGGCATCCCATATGGTCCCCCTTGCCTGCCAGGAGCAATTTCTGAGCGCAAAGTCAGGAGTAACCCCTGAGCGCCATCGGGTATGACCCAAAAACTAAAAACAAACAAAAAAATTTCAAAATAGTCATTGTTCCTATTTCAATGGTTATGAATGAAATACATTGGGTTATCAATGGCAACATTATACAAAAATAATTTTATTTATTATATATGTATCGATCATATATTCTACCAAGAAAAGATAAAAATATACATGAGTATAACAATAATAAAGTAAGGAGGGGGCCGGAAGATAGCACAGCGGTAGGGTGTTTGCCTTGCACTCAGCCGATCCAGGACAGATGGGTGGTGGTTTGAATCCCAGCACCCCATATGGTCCCCTGAGCCAGCCAGGAGCAATTTCTGAGTGCAGAACCAGTAGTAGTCCCTGAGCACTGCTGAGTGTGACCCCTCCTCCCCAAAAAAGTTATCTGAAAATCTGGAGTGATATGATAGTACAACAGATAGAGCACCTGGATGCCAGATTTAATCTCTGGCATCCCATATGATCCTCCAAATTCTATCAAGATTAATTCCTGAATGCATTGTCAGGAGTAATCCCTGAGCATCAGGTGTAGAAAAACCTGAAAGGTTTAAATCAGTCACTTTAGGAATAGAGGACCCGGAGAGATAGCACAGCGGCGTTTGCCTTGCCTTGCAAGCAGCCGATCCAGGACCAAAGGTGGTTGGTTCATACCCCAGTGTCCCATATAGTCCCCTGTGCCTGCCAGGAGCTATTTCTGAGCAGACAGCCAGGAGTAACCCCTGAGCACCGCCGGGTGTGGCCCAAAAACAAACAAACAAAAAAAGGAATAGTACAGCAGGTACAACTGCAGGCAAACCAGATTCTATCCTGTTACGCCTGAGCCCTGTCAGGAATGATCCTGCAGAGCCAGGACTAAGCTGAGCATCACCAGTGCATGCACTCATGCGCGCGCGCGCACACACACACACACGCACACACACACACACAAAATAACAAATTAAAAAACAAAAAACTTAAGGTCAGAAAGAACAAATATACAGAATGAAGAATATGTATAATTCGATCTCCATTGTGCGTAATCTTCCTCATTCTTGAAAAACTTTCAATTTAGACTTCCCTTCAAACCCACCCTGGCATCTCATGTCTTCTCTTCTGTCCCATCTGCTCTTACCTTCAGCAGCTCCTTGCAGCTGTCAAACCCAATGTCCATAAGAATACTTTTCACCTTTTTTCGAACCTTCCTGATGTTGTCAAGATTTTCCACAGGAATTTGAAACATCTTTGAAATGTTCCTTCAAAGGAAATACAAAACTGTGATAAGTATGTGAGTTTTTTAAAAAGACCATATGTTGGGAGAGTGAAGAGGCCAGGTTCAACCCCCATCACTTCAGGGTCCTAGTCCCCCAGTGAGTGAGTCCCCCAATGAGCAGCACATGCACGCGCGCGTGCACGCGCGCACACACACACACACACACACACACATCTCCCAATGTTAACAAAACCAATGGAGTTGGTAACACACTATAAATGATTTTCAAAAAACTATGCTGATAATAACCAGATGCAAAAAAAAATTAAATTGGAACTTTCCTTAAACTATGTGTAAATTGGGCCCAGAGAGATAGCACAGCGGCGTTTGCCTTGCAGCAGCCAATCCAGGACCAAAGGTGGTTGGTTCGAGTCCCGGTGTCCCATATGGTCCCCCCGTGCCTGCCAGGAGCTATTTCTGAGCAGACAGCCAGAAGAAACCCCTGAGCACTGCCAGGTGTGGCCCAAAAACCAAAAAAAAAAACTATGTGTAAATTAATTCAAAATGGAAATATATTTCCAGTAAAAGTTAAAACTTTACAAGTCCCCTAGAAGAGAAATAAGCATAAGTCATCATGACTATAGAACAGGCAATGGATTCCAGGGGCCGTAGTGGTAGCGCAAAAGGTAGGGCATTCACCTTGAACATGACTAACCTAAGATGGACCTCGGTTAGATCCCCCAGCAACCCATATGGTCCCCCAGCCAGGAGCAATTTCTGAGTGCATTGCCAGGAGTAACCACCGAGCATCACCGGGTATGTCCCCCCCCCCAAAAAAAAAAAAAGATTACTCCAGAAAGCTTCAGAAACTACAATAGAAAAAACAGTAAGTTCAAGTAAAAATGAAGTCTTGGGGGCCAGCGAGGTGGCGCTAGAGGTAAGATGTCTGCCTTGCAAGCGCTAGCCAAGGATCAGGACCTTGGTTCGATCCCCAGTGTCCCAGATGGTCCCCCCATGCCAGGGGGGATTTCTGAGCGCTTAGCCAGGAGTAACCCCTGAGCATCTAATGGTTGTGGCCCGAAAAACCAAAAAAAAAAAAAAAAAAAAAAAAAGAAGTCTTTTGTGCTTCAAAGAAAAAAACCTATACAAAGACTACACAAATGGGGCCAGAGAGATAGCATGGAGGTAGGCGTATGCCTTTCAAGCAGAAGGATGGCGGTTCGAATCCCGGCATCCCATAAGGTTCCCCAAGCCTGCCAGGAGCGATGTCTGAGCGTAGAGCCAGGAGTAACCCAAGCAATGCCGGGTGTGACCCAAAAAAACAAAAACAAAAATAAATAAATAAATAAATAAAACAAATATTTCTGGTAAGAAACTTCTATCTAGACTACTTAAAAGATTTTGGGGGTGGGGCCGGGCGGTGGCGCTGGAGGTAAGGTGCCTGCCTTGCCTGCGCTAGCCTAGGACGGACCGCGGTTCGATCCCCCGGCGTCCCATATGGTCCCCCAAGAAGCCAGGAGCAACTTCTGAGTGCATAGCCAGGAGTAACTCCTGAGCGTCACAGGGTGTGGCCCAAAAACCAAAAAAAAAAAGATTTTGGGGGGATAGGGATTCACCCCCAGTAGCATTCAGGAGCTAATCCTGGCTCTGCACTCAGAAATCAGTCCTGGCAGGCTCAGGGGACCATATGGGATGCCAGGATTCGAATTGCTGTTCAGCTGCATGCAAGGCAAATGCCCTATCGGCCTCAACTTAAAAGGTGTAGGGCAGGGGTCTCAAACTCAATTTACCTAGGGGGCCGCAGGAGGCAAAGTTGGAGTGAGGCAGGGCTGCATAAGGGATTTCACGAAAAAAAAAAAAAAAGGGGGACAGTGGGCAGGAGCAGCAGAAACGATGTCTGCGCTAGGCACATACGCTAGGCGCAAAGGTATTCGCCATTATTTGCTTACCGAATATTCACAATAAAAAATCGATTAAGAAAAAAAAATCGCGGGGCCGGAGAGATAGCATGGAGGTAAGGCATTTACCTTTCATGCAGAAGGTCATCGGTTCGAATCCCGGCGTCCCATATGGTCCCCCGTGCATGCCAGGAGCAATTTCTGAGCAAGGAGCCAGGAAAAACCCCTGAGCACTGCCGGGTGTGACCCAAAAACCACAAAAAAAAAAAAAAAAAAAAAAAAAAAAACCGCAAAAAATCGCATTAAATATTTGCATACCCTGAAAAAACTGCTCGGGGTATGCGAATGTTTAATGTGATTTTTTTCTTACTAATGCGATTTTTATTGCGATTATTCGGTAAGCGAATAATCGTGAATACTGCAATATTTGAAGACCGGCCGCGGGCCACAAAATGTACTGAGGGCCGCAAATGGCCTGCAGGTTGCGAGTTTGAGACCCCTGGTGTAGGGTGTTTGCCTGGCATGTGCTGACCCAGGGCAGACCTGGGTTCCATCCCTAGCATCCCATACGGCTCCGAGCCAGGAGCGATTTCAGAGCACCGAGACAGGAATAAACCCTGAGCATCACCGCATGTGGCCCAAAAATAAAAATAAAATAATTCTTATAAAATATTAAAAGCAACCCATTCTAAAAATGAGCAAAAGGCAAAGACAAAGGTAGCGCTCAAACAAACCATACAAATAGCCATTAAGCACATGAAAAAATGTTATGACTTAGCCAAGAAAAAGTATCAAGAGCCAGAGGGATAGCACAGTGGCAGGGTATTTGCCTTGCACACAGCTGATTCAGGACAGATGGTGGGATGGTGGTTTGAATCCCAGAGTCCCATATCCCCCCCCCAGCCTGCCAGGAGTAACCTGAGCACTGCCGGGTTGTGACCCGAAAACCAACACACACACACACCTGCTAACCAACACACACACACACACCTGCTAACCAACACACACACACACACACCTGCTAACCAACACACACACACACATACACACACACACACACACACACACACCCTGCTAATTCACATCTATTGCAATGGGTTAAGTTGAAAAGGTCAAGGGGCCAGATAGCCGGTCGTGACCCGAAAACACACACACACACACACACACACACGCACACGCACACGCACACGCACACGCACACGCACACGCACGCTAATTCACATCTATTGCAATGGGTTAAGTTGAAAAGGTTAAGGGGCCAGAGAGAGCCCAGCGGTAGGGAGATAGTGGAGGGACCTGGGTTTGATTCCCACCATCACATATGGTCCCGAGCCTGCCAGGAGCAATTTCTGAGCGTAGAACCAGGAGTAATCCCTAAATGCAGCCCAAAAACCAAGAGAAAATGTGAAAGAGAAATTAAATCCCATCACTATTGCTCATCAGGAATGGTAGTGTAACCCCTCTGGAAAACAACCTAGCAGTCTCTTTAAGAATGAATCAGCTTTTCTACCCAGGCCATGTTAAAAACAGGCATTCACATAAAACCTCAAGTTGTTCACAGCAGCTTTACTTGGAAGAGCCAAGAAGCAGATACAACTGCATGTCAAGTGGCTAGGAAATGTGGTCTAGCCTTAGGGTACCTGGCATTAAGTTGAAGCAGCACTAAAACATGCAGTGTCTGGAGGGAGTCCAACTGTGTGGAACCTTCTGCTATGGGAAAGAACCCATACACCACGGACCCAAACTATGAAGATTCAGAAGAGAAAAATCTAGAAAGTAAAACAGTATGGTTGCTGCCCGGGTCTGATGAACTAGCAAGCGATGACTAAGGAAAATGGGTCTTCTTTTAGAAATCATGAAAATGCTCAAAAGCCCAGAGCAGTAGCGAATATGTAGGACGTTTCGGCTGACCCAGGACGGAAATCGTTGGATTCCCAGCATCCCATATGGTCCCCAAGCATAAGCGATTTCTGAACTCATAGCCAGGAGTAACCTGAGCGTCACCGGGTGTGACAAGTTATTCCTGTCAGCCCCCAAAAAGCCAATTATGATGTGCATAGACGTCTGTAAAATAAAAGAAAAAGCTGTAAGTCTTAATTTGTTTGATTTCATTTACATGAAATGTTCAGAAAAGACAAACAGAACAGTGAATTTCAACCTTTCTGTACAAAGGCACACTTTGTTCATAAAAAAAAAAAAAAAAAAATCACGAGGCACACCACCATTAGAAAATGTTAAAAAAGGGGGCCGGGCGGTGGCGCTAAAGGTAAGGTGCCTGCCTTGCCTGCGCTGGCCTTGGACGGACCGCGGTTCGATCCCCCGGTGTCCCATATGGTCCCCCAAGCCAGGAGCAACTTCTGAGCACATAGCCAGGAGTAACCCCTGAGCGTTACCGGGTGTGGCCCAAAAACCAAAAAAAAAAAAAAAAAAAAAAAAAAAAAATGTTAAAAAAGGGCCCGGAGAGATAGCACAGTGGCGTTTGCCTTGCAAGCAGCCGATCCAGAACCAAAGGTGGTTGGTTCAAATCCCGGTGTCCCATATGGTCCCCCGTGCCTGCCAGGAGCTATTTCTGAGCAGACAGCCAGGAGTAACCCCTGAGCACTGCCGGGTGTGGCCCAAAAACAAAACAAAAACAAAAAAAGAAAATGTTAAAAAAAATTTAACTCTGGGGGGCCGGAGAGAGAGCATGGAGGTAAGGAATTTGCCTTTCATGCAGCTCATTAGTTTGAATTCCGGCATCCCATATGGTCCCCAGAGCCAGGAGCGATTTCTGCCGGTGTGACCCAAAAACAACAACAACAAAAAAAAATGTAACTCTGTGCCTATATTGACTATATATAAAGTAATTCTCTTGAATAGGAATCAAATAAGGACAAAGAAATAATTTTATAATTATTTATTATGAAATACTAAATGATAATGATTTGGTCTATTTGTAAGCCAAAGCCGCATGTTACGGATGAAATTGGAATTTTTGGGCTGGAGAGATAGTGCAGCGGTAAGGCATTTGCCTTGCCTGCAGAGGACGACAGTTTGAATCCCAGCATCCCATATGGTCCCCCGAGCCTGCTGGGGGCGATTTCTGAGTGTAGAGCCAGGAGTAACCCCAAGCGCTGCCGGGTGTGACCCAAAAACAACCAAACAAAAGAAATTGGAATTTTCCCACGGCACACCAGACAATATCTCACGGCATACTAGTGTGGTGTGGCACAGTGACTGAAAAACACTGAGATAGAATGGTTAATGGTTTAAAAATAAAAAATTTAAAAAAAAAAAAAAAAAGTTAATGGTGGGCAGAGAGAGGGGGCCGGGGAAATGACAGATGTTCCACTAGACCAGTGGTTGGCAATCCACACGTGGCTCTTTACACTTTTTTTTGTTTTGTTTTGTTTTTGTTTTGTTTTGTTTTTGTTTTTGTTTTTTTTGGGTCATACCCGGCATCACTCAGGGGTTACTCCTGGCTCTATGCTCAGAATATCGCTCCTGGCAGGCTAGGGGGACCATATGGGACACCGGGATTTGAACCGATGACCTTCTGCATGAAAGGCAAACGCCTTACCCTCCATGCTATCTCTCCGGCCCCTCTTTACACTTTTTAATGTGGCTCTTCTGTGTGCCGGGCTGCCGCTTCAGGAGTCAGGACTCTGCTCCTAGCCTCTCTCAGTGCACGCCCTGTGTGGCTCTCAAAATAAATTTCAATCGTGGTTTTGGTGAGACTTGGCTCAGTTGAAATAAAAGGTTGCCCACCACTGCACTAGACAATGATGTGGATTTACTTTTTTTGGGGGGTGGGGGCAAACATGGTGATGCTCAGGAGTTACTCCTGGTTATGCACTCAGAAATCCTCCTGGCTTGGGAGATAGAATAGTGATCCGTCCTAGATTACAAGTGCAAGGCAGATAGATGCCCTATGGCTAGTGCCACTGCTCCGGCCCCTGTAAATTTACGTTTTTGGTTTTTCGTTTGTTTGTTTTTTGGGTCATACCTGGCAGCGCTCAGGGCTTTATTCCTGGTTCTACACTCAGAAATCGTCCCTGACAGGCTTGGGAACCATATGGGATGCTGGGATTCAAACCACCATCCTGTGCATGCAAGGCAAACGCCTTACCTTCATGCTATCTCTCTGGCCCGTATAGATTTACTTTTTAAAAATTCAATAGATTGAGGGCCGGAGAGATGCACAATGATAGGGCATTTGCCTTGCATGTGGCCTATCCTGGCATCCCATGAACCTGCCAGGAGCAATTCCTAAGTGCAGAGCCAGGAGTAACCCCTTAGCACCAGCCGGCCAGCAGGAGTGGCCCAAAAACCGGAAAAAAAAAAAAATCAATAAATTGGGGCTGAAGGAGAAATCAAAGGAATGTAGCATAGGGCCAGAGCAGGTAAGGAGTTTGTCTCACATGCAGCCAACCCAGGTTTGATTCCTCATCCTATATGGTCCTGAGCACCGTCAGTGGTAGCCAGGAGTAACCCCTGACCACAGCAAGGTTAAGGCAAAAAATAATAAATTTTAAAAAGCTGGAACACATTCCTGGCACGAATGAGGCCCTGAGTTTTATCCCTGTCATCACTTGCCCACCCCAGCACAACTAGTTATGGTGCCTATAGCCCTAATATCTCTGGCCCTGAGTGGCCCTCAGGACTGAACACTGTTTGTGAATCCCCAAAAATGCAATGTATTACATAGTTAAAATAGGACTATGGAAGGAAAAGTTAAATTCTTGTTCCAGGGGCTGGGAAGGTGGCGTTAGAGGTAAGGTGTCTGCCTTGCAAGCGCTAGCGTAGGACGGACCACGGTTTGATCCCCCGGTGTCCCATATGGTCCCAAGCCAGGGGTGATTTCTGAGCGCATAGCCAGGAGTAACTCCTGAGCGTCACCGGGTGTGGCCCAAAAACCAAAAAAAAAAAAAAAAAAAAATCTTGTTCCAGCCTAAAAGACTGAGGAACTGGGGTGAGAGATATAGCATGGAGGTAGGGCATTTGCCTGGCATGTAGAAGGATGGTGGTTCGAATCCCGGCATCCCATATGGTCCCCCGAGCCTGCCAGGAGCAATTTCTGAGCATAGAGCCAGGAATAACTCCTGAGCACTGCCAGATGTGACACCCCCCAAAAAAATGACAAAGGTAGTAAAGTCTGAAGGGAAAAGTGAGTATAACACAAAAAGGAGATGGAACACAAAGTGAGAGAAGACATTAAGTCGGGGGCCGGGAAGGTGGCGCTAGAGGTAAGGTGTCTGCCTTGCAAGCGCTAGCATAGGACGGATAGCAGTTCGATCCCCCGGCGTCCCATATGGTCCCCTTGGCAAGCCAGGGGTGATTTCTGAGCACATAGCCAGGAGTAACCCCTGAGCATCAAACGGGTGTGGCCCCCCCCCCAAAAAAAAAAAAAAAAAAGACATTAAGTCGGAGACACTGACTTGAAACAAGTTTTCAAAAAGTTGCCAATAAGAAAACCATGTCTGGGCCCGGAGAGATAGCACAGCAGCGTTTGCCTTGCAAGCAGCTGATCCAGGACCAAAGGTGGTTGGTTCGAATCCCAGTGTGCCATATGGTCCCCCGTGCCTGCCAGGAGCTATTTCTGAGCAGACAGACAGGAGTAACCCCTGAGCACCGCCGGGTGTGGCCCCCCCCAAAAAAAAAGAAAACCATGTCTTAGGATCAGCAAAAACTGGCGAATCTTCCAGCACTACCAGAACTGGGGGGGGGGGGGCGCTATAAAAATCATAAGGAATAAAGTAAAGCAATGAAATTAAAAACAAGGTGCACTGAATTGGGTAGTAGCCTTCAAAGCAGCCTCAAACTGCGCTGCTGTCAAGAATCTCTGATACATTCCAAAGAACTAAACACTTTCAAGCCCAGGCTGGCTTCTTTGGCCAGTGCAAGTCTCAACAAAAATGTGTTCCATGAATTCCCCTATCAAACCTACTTTTATTTCCTCCTTAAATCCCACTAATAAATTGATTCTCTGGAGTTTTCCCAAAGCTGGCTGCTAAATAGACTGGTCAAGGTGAAAACATCATCCACCTAGAAGTGAAAACAGGAAGCTAAATGGACTGCTTGCAAAGAAGAGGTAGGCCTCACTAGCAAACACTGATTTTATTTCAGGGTTGTGAGAAGAAGGAAGTACAGTTGTGGGACTCAAGGCATGGGGCTGCAGGTACTGGCAGAGCTTAGAGGCAATTCACAGGGCCTTCAACCAGCCTACAAACGGGTCTGTCAATGATTAGGCAAGTTTTGTTTTGTTTTTGGGTCACACCCGGAAGGCACTCAGGGATTACTCCTGGCTCTGCACTCAGAAATCTCTCCTGGCAGGCTCGGGAGACCATATAGGATTTGAACCACAATCTGTCCTGAGTCGACTGTGTGCAAGGCAATGTCCCACCGCTGTGCTATCTCACCAGCCCAGATTGGGCAAGTTTTAAACAGCCTTTGTAGTTGCTGGTAAAAGGCTAGGAACTTGGCCAAAGAACTATCAGTCTGTTTCCATTCTGGAATTTGGAGAAGAGCAACTTTTCATTCTCACGTGCCCCATGGCACACAGCACACCCCAAACAAGCACATAGCACCCTTTTTCTTAAAAAAAAGGGGCCTGGAGAGATAGCACAGCGGCGTTTGCCTTGCAAGCAGCCGATCCAGGACCAAAGGTGGTTAGTTCGTATCCTGGTGTCCTATATGGTCCCCTGTGGCTGCCAGGAGCTATTTCTGAGCAGACAGCCAGGAGTAACCCCTGAGCACCGCTGGGTGTGACCCAAAAACCAAAAAAAAAAAAAAAAAAAAAGGTCTCTGGCAAGAGCAATAGTACAGAAGCTAGGGAGTTTGCTTCACAAGTGGTCAACCGAAGTTCAGTCTCTGGCATACCATATAGGCCCTTCAAGCCTGCAAAGAATGATTTCTGAGCACAGATCCAGGAGTAACCTCTAAGTTCTGTTGGGTGTGCCCCCGCCCCAAAAAACAAAGGTTTTCATGATTGCTGTCTTTAAAAGGTAACAGAAGTTCCATAACCATAAAACATTCAACATTTCTTTACTGGCTGTCAACCACTTGACTTAGCAGAAACTTGCTTTCAACCACAAATTATCCATTCCAACATGCAGGATCCTCGATTGGTGTTATATGCCATATATTCTTAGAACTCAGTTAAACGCATAGCACACTACTACAACGCACTAATCTATCAACCTCAGTTCACTAAAAATTGTTTTTTGTTTTTATTTTATTGGTTTTTGAGTCACAGCTGGCGTTCAGGGATTACTCCTGGCTCTGTACTCAGAAATTGCTCCTGGCAGGCTCGGAGGACCATGTGGGATGCCAGGAAATGAGCTCGGGTCTGTCCTGAGTAGGGCGTGCAAGGCAAAAGCCCTACCGCTGTACTATCACTCCGGTTCCCTACCTTTAATTTCATAGTATGTGGTACAAATCACCAAACATTCCACTAGTATGCACAAGAAAATATCTCCCAAAGGGTACTTAAAAGTGTTTTGGTTAGTTTTTGGAATCATAACCATTTAATATCCTATTGTGGGAAAACTCCGCTCCAGAAAAATCAGTTCATTCGGGTAATTATCATCTTTATTTTTAAACCGCAGACTAGCCTGGGGCACTACTAGCAGGTTCAATCAGTGGGGTTCCCTCTTGGCCTCCACTTGCCTATCAGCGAGAACTCCCTCTCAAGCACGGGGAGGAATGAGTCTGTGTATCTAAAGTCCAGAAAATGAACAGAAGCAACTTTGTGACTTTGTTATAAAATGTTCCAACTAAACGGAAACCAACCTTTTGCAAGTGGCCATCACAGACTAGGCGGAGGGTTCAACGTCTATTACTTGCCAGATCCCGGGTTTGATTGCCACAAGAATACAAGGCTGCAGGGACAGCAGGAGGACTCAGGAGACCTGATATGGAGCAGGAGGGCGCTGGCCTTGCACGTGGTGGGCCCAGGTTCCATTCCCCGCCCAACAAACATCCTCTGTGGTCTTGGAGCAACTCAAGAAGTGGTCCCCAGGGCCGGAGAGATTGCATGGAGGTAGGGCGTTTGCCTTGCAGGCAGAAGGAAGGTGGTTCGATTCCGGCTTCATCCCACATGGTCCCCCAACCGAGCCTGCCAGGAGTGACTTCTGAGCGTAGAGCCAGGAGGAACCCCTGAGCACTGCTGGGTGTGACCCAAAAAGAAAAACAAAAAAAGTGATCCCCGAGGGCTGAGCTCGGAGTCAGCCCTGATCCCGGCAGAATGCGGGCCCAGCCACAAAACGTGGGGATCAGGCAGGCGCCCGCCTTCCCAAAGGCTTCTTCTCCCTCCTGGGTCATCCCATCGATGCCTCAACAGCACTTAATTAACAGCGACGGCCCGTGGACTCCACGACTCGGCTCCACCGTCCTACGGCCGCAAAAGAGCTCCCCAGCGCACATGCGGGGTCGAGAACCGCAAGAGAGCGGTGCCGGGGTCCCCCTTCCGCGAAGGGCCTGGCCGCCACCACCACCTCCACGCCTGGTCGATCTGCTGCCCTGGCTTTCCACGCCTGCACCCCGGCGACGACGCCAGCCACGGACACCACCTACCTACCTGCCTGCCAGCCGTGCCCACGGCCCGCGCCCACGGGTGGGCATCCCGCGCCCCGAGGCGATGCAAGTGCGACCCCAGCGCGGGCACCCGCCTACCTCGCCCTCCCTCCAGGATCCGCGCATCCACCGGCTCCGCCCGCATCTCCCCCGTCCGGGCCGAGCCGTGCCCAACGGGCGCGGCCACGCACAAAGGCGAGACCCCGGGCACCGAGCGCAGAGGCCCCGCAGCGGGGCAGCCCTAGAACGCGCCGCGCCAGGCGCGACCCGACCCGACCCGACGTTGGGCAGCCCCGCGCAGAACGCCCGCACGCATGCACGCCCACGCCGCGGCCCGCGGGCCCGAGGCGGGCTCCCCGAGGAGGCGGGCGCGGGCCGAGGCGAGGCGAGGCGAGGCGAGGCAAGGGAGCAAGCGGAGGCCGGCCCGCCGCCCGCCCCGCCCCGCCCCGCCGCGCCCGCCCGCCCGCCAGCCCGCCCGCCCGCGCCCACCCGGCCGCACGTGACGCCGACCCCACCCGACGGCGCGCGGCGGGCCTCGAACCCGGCGCGGGGTCGGTCGGGGCGGGCCGGGCCTGGCCGGGCCGGATCGGGCGCGGGGGCGGAGTGCGCGGCGCGGGGCGGGTCCGCGCGGGCCGGGGCCGGGGTCGGGCCGGGCCCCCGGGGGCGTCGCCGCGGGGCCGCCCAGGACGCCTGGTCGTACCTACCGCGCGCCCGAAGCGCCGCCGCCGCCGCCTCTCGCCGCCCACCGGCCGCGCCCACGCTCCGCCCGCCGGCGGGACCCCCGCGTCGGCGCGCCCACCGCGCGACCCCGACCCTCCTCCCTGCGCCGCCAGAAAGAGAAGATGGCGCCCGTGGGCCTCCGGAAGTGACGCCGCGCTCATTTGCATGCCACCGCCCCCAGCCAATGAGAGCTCAGGATGCCCAGGCCCCTGGCTCCGCCCCCTGGCCCCTGGGGGCGGGGCCGGGGGGGCCCGGTGGCGGGAGGCCCCGCCCACATCTCCCTCCTGGTCCAATCCCCTGGCCCGAGGGCGGGCACCAGCATCTACAAACTCTCGTGAGAATTGGAGTGGAGGGGCGGTGACGCCAGCCAAGAGGCGGGGCTTCAGAAGGCTCATGACCACGTGATGGTCACGTGCGCCTCCGCAGCCTTGACCTCATTTGCATGTGTAGGGGCGGAGCCAATAGTAGGCACTGCAGGGATGGTGGCCCCGCCCACCTTCCAGAGCCAATAGAAAAGCCAGCCGTGAAGCGATTCCCTGGCCTGCCATTGGAAAGGAGGACTTGACCTATGAGAATTTGGACAGAGGAGGATGCCCTTGATTGATTGACACCTCTGGGTGACCTGGCTGGAGAGGGTCTTCTGGCTCCCTAGTTCTTTCCTAGACGGTCAGTATCACACCTTTCCTTGAGAATTATGGTTCTTCCATTCCATCCAACTGTGTGTTGGATGGGGCCTCAGTCAAGTGCATACATTGGTAAAAGTTCCTGACTAGCCTAAGACTTTGCTTTTCCCCAGATTTCTTTCAATTATGAAGATGCAGTCTACTATTTCTCACCATAAGTGAACGCATGGCACACATTGGTACTTTTAAAATGACTTCTGTCTTTGTCCGCTGAGTGCAACCTGAAGGAGGCAGGGAAGTTGGAGTAGGCATGTGGTTAAGTGCGCCATTTTGAACCTAGGCCTTTCCTGTTCCTCGATGATCTAGCTTCCAAATACCCTGCCCAGCCCTTGGAGAAGCTCTGGTAACACCTGGCCCTCGGTGCCCAGAATCCCATGACCTTCACCTACGTGCTCTATTACTATTCACATCCCAAAGTTTAGGCCAGTGACGACAAATAAGACAAGCAACAAACGCTTAAATTAATTCTAACATGGTGCCCAAAGCTATGCAAACCGGAACTGCTGACTCACAGTTGGCTTTTCACTGTGAGAATGAGAAAACAAAACACAGCTGATGCATCCTTTGCTCTAGGGAACAAGGGCCTGGTCATCCATCGGAGACCCTGAAAGCCCTTCCTCTAGCTCCCTAGGAGAAGGGGTAGAGGAGACCTGTGTTAACATTTTGTAATAACTAAGAACCATCACTCCGTTCTTACCATTACCATTTCCTTTATATGAGTACCATTTAGCTATCCCTTAATCCATCAAAAACTCAAGACATCATCAATACCCAACATCTCAAAACACTTCAACATCAATATTCCATCAATGATGCTTAAGGTTGCAATCAATAGGAGCCAGAGCAATGGCGCACGATAAGGCATTTGCCTTGAAGGCGCTAACCTAGGACAGACGGCAGTTTGATCCCCCAGCGTCCCATATGGTCCCCCAAGCCCGGAGCGATTGCTGAGCACACAGCCAGGAGTAACCCCTGAGCGTCACAGGGTGTGGCCCAAAAACAAACAAAGTAAAAAAATTAAAGAATGCAATCAATAGCTTGGATTTGAGCAAAACTGTTCTTTACACCATCAAATGTAGTAACATGACCCAGTGAGTTCAGCCTGGCATTTTTAAAGTCTCTGTGAAGGGCAAAACAAAGATGGTCACTGAACATCAAGAAATGGACAATAGACCTTTTTATTGAGCAAGTCACAGCATAGACAATTCAGCTTCTCAATCAACTTGAGCATGTGCACAGTGACAGATACTTCGGATTCAAAAGTAAAACTGGGGGCCGGAGAGATAGCATGGAGGTAAGGCATTTGCCTTTCATGCAGGAGGTCATCGCTTCGAATCCCGGCGCCCCATATGGTCCCCCGTGCCTGCCAGGAGCAATTTCTGAGCCTGGAGCCAGGAATAACCCCTGAGCACTGCCGGGTGTGACCCAAAAAACACACAAAAAAAAAAAAAAAAAGTAAAACTGCTGCTATAATCAGCAGCATCATTTGAGTCCAAGAGTAATCTGGGTGGTCAAAGCACAAAGAAATATCTTAAACTGTCCCAGAGCTTGATTCAGCTATCCATAAACCCCTTTGTAAACACTTAGAAAAGGGGGAAACCATCCAGATCCTGAGGACTCCAGCTCCCAAATGAAAGTGCCTTTGCTCAGAACTCTTTAGAGAGTCTCTTCATTGGGCTGGCCCCACACCTGCACCAGAACATTGACCTGTTGAGCAGATGAAGCCAAACTCTGCTTCTTTCTCCAATACACATAACTAGCCCATGGATGTGAGTAGTCTTGACTAACCAACACACAAAAAGATAATAATGGGCCCAGAGAGATAGCACAGCGGCGTTTGCCTTGCAAGCAGCTGATCCAGGACCAAAGGTTGTTGGTTCGAATCCTGGTGTCCCATATGGTCCCCCATGCCTGTCAGGAGCTATTTCTGAGCAGACAGCCAGGAGTAACCCCTGAACACCGCCGGGTGTGGCCCAAAAACCAAAAAAAAAAAAAAAAGATAATAATACATGCCCATCTATATAAATTAATTACTGATAAGAACGTAAAACTACTGTAGAACAGGATATGGTTATTCTTTGTGAATAACTCACATATGACCTAGTTTTTCTTGACCATGATTAATATATGTGTTCTTTGGGCACTATGTGCCGAGGAGATGGTGCTGAACAGAAAGCAAAGCAGACAGAACTTCCTTGATTTTAACTTCCAATGTGGAAATAACATCTTTAGTGAAATAACAACTGCACAATGAAAGTTTAATTGTAGGTGGGGGTAAAGGTTTCTAAAAGAAGCTCTCCAAGGTTCTAGACTTATTTGTCCATAGTGGCAGCCTTGAGAGACAAGTGGCCAGACAAAAGTAGTATGTAGTATAGAAGAAATCAGCCAGAAGAATAGTCTCTGCAAAGAGTTGTACTGGAGGAATATTTGTGGCTGAAAGGATAAGGAAAACAAAATGACTGGCATACAGAACACAGGCAATGAATCTTTGAAGGGATGACCAGGGACTATGTCATAACACTATTTTAAAAAAAATTTTTTTTTTTTTTTGGTTTTTGTGTCACACCCAGCAGCGCTCGGATTATTCCTAGCTCCACACTTAGAAATCGCTCCTGACAAGCTCAGGTGACTATATGGGATGCCGGGATTTGAACCAATGACCTTCTGCATGAAAGGCAAATGCCTTACCTCCATGCTATCTCTCTGGCTCCTATTTGAAACTTTTTAAGGCTGATGAGAAGCTAATGAATTAATTTCAGTGTGTGTTGATAGAATCAAATGTATTTTTGAAAAGCATGGAGCAGAAGATAGTACAGATGCTAGCATGATTGCTTTGCACATATTGACTGAATTTGATGCTGGTACCATATATGGTCTCCCCTGCCATGCCAGGGTGAGCCCTATGCACACAGTGAGGAAGAAAGAAAGAAGGAAAGGAAAGAAGGTAGGAAGGAAGGAAGGAAGGAAGGAAGGAAGGAAGGAAGGGAGGGAGGGAGGGAGGGAGGGAGGGAGGGAGGGAGGGAGGGAGGGAGGGAGGGAGGGAGGGAGGGAGGGAGGAAGAAGATATCCCCTGTACTTCAGGCTAAAACTAAAACAGGAAATGTCAGCTCTGGAAAGGTAAAAAAAAATACACCATGACCATATCCCCACACAGAAGCCAGAGCACATCTACGTCCACTCACAGAGAGAGTGACCCCTTGCAGCAGACAAGGGCTCCAAGGGAGCTGACGACAGATTGGGCAAGGCATCCCAGAAGAAGGGATGTTGGACAGACTTGTGCAGTGGTAAAGCCTTGATCGGCAACCAGAGGAGAGACCTACAGGTGATTTTTTCCCTGGCAAGTCAATCCCTCACGTGGAAGCTGGCTTCAAGGTCCGCAAGAGTATTGTGGAGGCAATCTGCTTGTGCCACTGGAAATTTGCCCTAGCTATGACATCATCAAGGTCATTATCTATCTACTGCAGACACCATGGACAAGCAAATAAATCTCCGGGTGAGGCCCACTTGAAACTAGAGGCATCTTCAAAGATGCAATACCACTGACAAGCAAGTGGAACTACAAATGGGATAAACAAATAGGACTACATTAAATTATGAAGCTCCTGAACCTCAACGGAAACCATGACCAGAATAGGAATACAGCACACAGACTGGGATAAATTATTTATCACTCATCTGATAAAGGATTAATATCCAAAATATATAAAACATTGGTAGAACTGTACAGGAAAAAAAAATCCAACCCTATCCAAAAAATGGGGAAATGATAGGGCTGGAGTGATAGCACAGTAATAGGGCGTTGCCTTGCATGCAGCTGACCTGGGATGGACCTGACTTGATTCCCAGCATCCCATATGGTCCCCAAAGCCTGCCAGGAGCAATTTCTGAGTACAGAGCCAGGAGTGGATTAATCCCTAAGCGGCTGCTAGGTGTGACCCAAAAACTAAAAAATAAATAAATAAATAAATAAATGGAAAGGAGATGAACAGAAACTTCTTCAAAGAAGAAATATAAATGGCCAAAGGCACATGAAAAAAAAATAATGTTCTACATTGTAATGGCTCCAAAAGCCATGCTTCCATCCAAGGAAAGTGGGTCTGGAGCAAGGGTAACCACAGGAAATAATCAAAAACTGAGTGAAATACACTTAGCCAAGTAGCAATCTGTCTAGTCAAGCCAAGAGAGCTGCCTGCCAGACTGCAGTTTTTATTGAGTACAGAGACTACACCCAGGCAGGAGAGTAAGGACAGAGGCCTATCATGAGCCAGTCCTGCCCAGGTTTGCTTGATACATGCAAAGTAGGAAAATCTTTGTTTTGGATAAAACCGAAATTGTAAATTGTAAACCAACACTATATCACTAAGCATCCAGAAACTTCAAATCAAAACAATGAGACATCACTTTACATCAGAGACAACAATCTGGAAACAACCCAAGTGCCCCAGAATAAATGGCTGGTAAAGAAGTTATGGTGCAGATACACAATGAAAAAATGAAGGCATAAATTTGCTACTATGTATATGGATGTGGAGAGTATTCGTTTAGTGAAGTTAGTCTGAGGGAAGGGGACAGACACAATGATTTCTCTCATATGTGAGATACAAAGAAACTTTGAAGGGCAATAACACATCACTAAGCTCAGAACCAGCGGGCCCGGAGAGCACAGCGGCATTTGCCTTGCAAGCAGCCGATTCAGGACCAAAGGTGGTTGGTTCGAATCCCCGTATCCCATATGGTCCCCCGTGCCTGCCAGGAGCTGTTTCTGAGCAGACAGCCAGGAGTAACCCCTGAGCAACGCTGGGTGTGGCCAAAAAAAAAAAAAAAAAAAAAAAAACTAAGCTCAGAACCAGGACTAACCCCTGAGATTAACCCCTGAGGCATGGCTCCACATTCAAGATGGCTCCCACAGGCGAGATGTCCAGAGCAGGCAAGAGCTAGGCTCAGCATCTGCACATCACCCGGGCACCTCTGCATTGGGCACTATCAGTGGGTAATGCTGTGGCTGAGTATTCCTGGGGTTCCTGGTCTTGAGCCCCCTCATGAGCGCCAGCACCAATGGAGTCCACATACCAGAGTGAATGTAACTGCTTTGCTTTCCTTTAGCAACCACCCAGCAAAGCCACTTGGAGCTTCTAGATATAAGGCATGAAACGCTGTTCAAAGGGTCCCATCTGGTCCCCCAAGCCAGGAACAATTTCTGAGCGCACAGCCAGGAGTCACCCCTGAGCATCACCGGGTGTGGCCAAAAAAGAAAAAAAAAAAACAATCAAAGGTCCCTGGTGCTGACCGCAGGTTCCCGAGTGTCCAGCCTGGCCACAATACTGAAGGCAGAGATGCTCTTTGCGACCATCACATGATTTTTTTCAACAAAAGAAGCCCAAGGTGTCTAGGAACGAGCTATAAGCTGGGCCAGGACTGTATCCTACAGTGTGGGTCAGCAACACCGAGTGGTAGCAGTGAGTCCTAGCCAAAACCAGGGTTTCCGGGGGCTGTTTCAACTGGGGTAAAGCAAAAAGCAGGAAGCCCCTAAGATCCTGTGATGGAAAAGGCAAACCTGCAGGGACAAAAAAAAGCCTCCCCAAACATCCCAAATAGCCCCTCATGATACACTCCACATCCTGGGACACTGCCCAGACAATGCCCACAATCCTGGGACACCCCATTACTCCTACACAGCCCCAGCTCCTGCAGTCAGAATGTGCCTCCCTTGCCCTCCCTGTGTGCCCTGATGGGAAGCTCCATAGCCACAGGGATCCAGGGGTGCTCCTGAATGTGGGGAACAAAGTGAGTCTGATCACTGGGAAGGGCCTCCTAGGCTAGGTGCTGCACTGGAGCCGAAGGGCAGGAACCAGGTACTCCACACCCAAGTCCCCATACCCCCACACCAATGCTCCCATATACTTGTGATTCTACATTCTGCCACACCAATGCCCCTCACTGGCATAGCCATACCATAGCTCCACACTCCCACACCCCACAGCTGTGCCACACACCTGCGCATCCATTCCCACACTTCCCTTCCTACACATACACCCATGGCAGGGAGCACCAATCCTGGCTGACAATCTCAGTCTAGAGCAGCATTGCAGGGGACACTGAAGAACTCCCCAGAG